>NW_007729303.1:254540-295423 GCF_000696425.1 Galeopterus variegatus
GGGGGGGGGGGGTGTCAGTATTACTTTTTTTATCCTATAGAAAGATAAAATATACAAAAATAACTGTACTGCCAAAAAGGGGAAACAGCAGATAACAAAGAATAGAAATGTGACAATAAAATAATGAGATGTGTTTCCATTATTTTTCCTTCTTTCCTGTAAAAATCCCTCCCCCCACCCTCACTGGCTTTATCCTTCAGCAGAAATATATACACATCTCTGACAAAGCAAAACAAGTCTCTGACTTTTTCTCTTAAAGCGAAAGTTCACACTGTCTACACTGCTTTCCTTAGTCTCTGTATCAGGCTTCTGTCACTACTTCAGTGAAGTCCATACTGCCATCCATGGCCACCCAATTCCCAAGGCAAAAAACATTTTACTATGCTCAATTTTTTTTAAGCATTTGACACATTTAAATATTCCTTTAAGATAATCTTTGGATTTCCATAATGCTACTCTGTAGTCTTGTCCTTTTCAGCCTTCTCTACAACCCCATCAGGAGTGGGGTTCCCCAGGAGTCTGATAAACACATCACCTAGACTGTCTACACAAACACACAATCTGGGCAAGAGAGATGGCCTTATA
This sequence comes from Galeopterus variegatus, assembly GCF_000696425.1. NCBI lineage: Eukaryota > Metazoa > Chordata > Mammalia > Dermoptera > Cynocephalidae > Galeopterus > Galeopterus variegatus. Next base: position 255,126 of record NW_007729303.1, read on the forward strand.
ATTGCCAACTAACCTTCATTTGAATATCCATAGGTAACTCCAAATGCAATCCTCATCTCCAATTCCCCTTCCCCAAAACCTTCTTCTGATATTATCTTTGTGATTCCACTATCCAACAGGTGACCCAACCCAGAAATCTGGAAGTCGTTACTTTCTACTTCTCTATAGTAAGAGATACCAATTTTACTACCCGTTGTTTAAATCTGTCTCCTCCTTTCCACTCATACTACCGTTGTCCCAGTTCAGATACTAATCTGCTCATGTCTGCATAGTACTGACCACCTTCTAGCTTCACACCTTTCCAATCAATCCTCCAGGCTACTGTCAGTACAGTGGTCCCCTCTTATCCGCGGTTTTGCTTTCTACCGTTTCAGTTACCTGTACTCAAACACGGTCCAAAAATATTGAATGGAAAATTTCAGAAATAAGCAGTTCATAAGTTTTAAATCACATGCTGTTCTGAATAAAATGATAAAATCTCAAGCCATCCCTCTCCTTCCCACCCTGGACGTGAATCATCCCTTTGTCCAGTATTACTTAGACTGTATGTGCTACCCACCACTTTAGCAACCATCACAGTTATTAGATTGACTATCAGGGTATGGTTGTACTTGTTTTCAAGTAACCCTTATTTTAATTTATAATGGCCCCAAAGTGCAAGAGTAGTGATGCAGGCAATCTGGATATGCCAAAGAGAAGCTGTAAAGTGTTTCCTTTAACTGAAAAGGCAAAAGTTCTCGACTTTATAAGGAAGAAAACTGTATGCTGAGGTTGCTAAGATCCATGGTAAGAAAGAATCTTTTGTTGAAATTCTGAAGAAGGAAGAAGAAATTTGTATATTAGCATATATACAAGTTCAGTACTAACAGTATTTTCATACGTTTACTGGAGGTCTTAGAACTCATCCCCCGCAGATAAGGTGGGACTACTGTAATCTAAAATGCAATATAATCTTATCCCACCCCAGTTAAAAACTCTTCAAAGGTTCTCCAGATACTATGGGACAAATCCTTTTGCATAAAATGAGGCCCTTCATGATCTGAATTCATCCCCCAGTACTACCCTGCTTCCTTAAAGTAGTATGTCTTCACATTTCCAAGTCTTGGTAAATTACCTTCCCCTTTGAGTGAAATGCCCTCCCCTATCTGCATAGCAAATTTCCATTTCTTTCAAAAGCTAGTTTAAAAAACAAGTTCAGTTCAATGGCCACCGCTCTTACGAAGCCTTTCCAAACAACTCCAGACAACCTGAGGTCACCATGTACATGCCTCCATACCTTCATTTCCTTTTTTATATTTGCCTAGCTTGTGAGCTCCTTTACAGCAAGAATTTTTCATTTGTTTTCTTAAGGTAGCCTCACAGCACTTTGCTCATTACAGCACTAGATATATGTTTAATGACTAAAGACACCAGAATCAGTCTCATTATTTTATAGACACATTACATTTATTCTGAAAGATATATAAAGTATCTCAAAAGTAAAAAGTGAAACTAAACATTTGAAAATTAGGTGTTCAAGTCACAAAATATAGAGCTAATAAACAATGGATAAAGTAGTTATGACACACACATTAAAATTTCTGACTTGCTTAGTTTGCCTTTGATCGTGCATCTACTTTTATCAATAATAATTCTTTAATAAGTATGAAATATCATAAGTTGGTACATGGGACGGACAAATGACAACAGTTGCAACATCAGAATCTTTATATGAGATCTTCTAATTTCAGAGTAAAATTTGTATTGATCATTCCTAGCTTCCCAAGGTGAGTAAATAAATAAAAGATTAAAGGAAAATAACTTCACTTATGGCGATTATCTTTTCACATAACTATATTAAAAGAAACAATATAGGCCAAAACAGGACTTACATATATCCTTAACTGATTTTTAACATAGAAACTACATCATTTGCTCAAGTTGAAGTGATTATATGAAATTTTCAGTTTGTAACAGCTATAATCTAAAACTATATCTTTCAATTTATTCTAAATTCTCAGTGGCAATAAAACATGTCATTTACAAATAGAAATCTTCCAAGAAACTAATCAAATGATAAAAATGCTATCCAATCTACAAATGTTAGAAACTATTATAATAACATGGTTTTATGTAAACCGACCTGGGTCCATATGGAGGGGAAAAAGTGTGACCAAAGAAGTGTCCATATATATATCCATCCAACTTCTCAAACACTCCATCATTATCTACTTGATATTCCTTCATGTCTTTAAGATAATCTTTAACATCATTAACAAAGTCAGTGAAGAGCTTCTGATCATGTATAAAGACACCATTTAGGAAAAACTTATTGATGAACTGATCAAGTTCTTTCCAATGACGAAAAGCATCCAGTTCCTTTAATATGTACCTCTCAATTAACTGTCTAAATTCGTCTATCTTTACAGGATCCACCACTATATTAAAAAGGCTCATGGATTCTTGTCGAGCACATTCAAATACACCAGAACAAGCCTTTCTATAAGAATAATTTTCCCTACAGTCATGCTCAGCACTGCATTTTTGTGGATTTCTATCTTTTCTAAACTCTTCAAAGCGAATTAGTTTTTCTTTCCTTCCCTCTCTTCGGACAGTAGGGCCTCTACTATTCTGGTATTGTGTAGGTGCCTTATACTGTGGATGTAAATAGTCGCTAAAAACTGTTCTTGGTTTTTCAGCTGCTTCTTCTTTTGTAGCACCAAATCTTTTATTACCCTTTTCATCAAAGATATTCTTGGTGGTATCTTTAAAATGTCTGAAAGTGGATTTAACTGAATCTGAGAATTTTTTCAGATTTTCCTTCACAGCTTCTTTAGCCTGCTTAATTTTTTCTTTATGATGCCTCACAAACTCCTTGGTAGAATTCTTCATGGCATCAAATGTTTCCTTAACTGAACCCAAAAATGTTTCCTTTGGCTTATTTTTAGTCCGGTGGTTTCCTCTGCCCCCTTTCTTTTTTCCATCAGTTTCTTGTTTTCCATTTTGATCTTTTGCTTCAACATACAGTCTTTCCCACAAATCAGAACGCTGCTGTTCAAAGTTGAGCTTCCGCTCCAGTTCAGTGAGTCTGTCCTGTAAGACTGCTATTTCTTTTTTTTCAGTCAGTACGTTGGGAGAATCTGAGTTGCCATGTGACTGAGCAGCGCTTACCTTGCGGAGCTCTTCCCTCAACGCCATGGTTACTAGTCGCTCTCTCTCTGCTCCCCTCTTTAGCATCTTTGCTTCTGCCAGTAGAGTCTCCCTCTGACTCAGAAAGCTGTGCGTTTTCTGCTTTTCTTCTTCCAAATGCTGCTTAAGGTTCTGGTTTTCTATAACTAATTCAGTATTGGTCCCTTTGTCTTCCAATATTCTAATCTGTTCTCTCAGTTTCCTTAACTCTTCCTGTAGTAAAGATAAGGCTTTTTCTTCCTTCTCTAGAGATATTCTTAGATACTGATTTTCTGTAGCAAGGTTTGTTTTCTGAGTTTCAAAGGACATCTTCTCTGCTTGAGTAAGGGTCCAACATCTTGCAAGGTTTTCTTTCAACGACTAATATTTTTTGAAAGAGAAGAAAAACGTCAAGTGCTTTAAAAGCTGAAACTTAAGTCTTTAAGATATAATATACCATAAACTTTAGTGTCTGTATTTCTACAGACACTATCCTCTGGGTAGTATTTCCAATAGCATAAAAATAGGATAATACAAAGTTCATATGCAAGAAAATGCCTAGCAGAGAGCTACATCAAATTACAGACAACAGCATGGTGAAAGAATTTAAAGACAGGGAAAAGTTAGATAGAGCTCAATTTATCCTTAATAGGATTTCAAATACAATGATGGGGTACTTTTGATTAGTGTTTCCCATAATCATAAGAAGTTCTTACTGGTTTGTGGGCCTATTTATAAGTTAGGAGAAAAGGGGCTAGCTTTTCTATCTTTTGCCTACAGGGAAAGACACCTAGAGAATCTGATTCTTGGGAAGGAAGATTATCTTTTATAAAAAGTAAAATTACATCTAAAGCTGACTTCTGGCTTCAATAAATTGTTTGTATTCAGTGTACTCTTTGAAAGAAGAAACATTTCAATAATCTTAGTCCTACTTGAAACATTCTAGTCCTATGCAAACTAACATTTCTGGGTTAAGTGCAAATGAGCAATAAATTCTACAAGCATGTTAGAGGACAGACTGAACCTTGGTAACATTTATTACTAATTTCCTCAACTTCAAATAAACTTCTGAACTGACTATAACCCAGATTTCAGAAGCTCTATAATTTATATAGATTAAAGTTACTCTGAAGATAAATCTGTAGGTTACTATAACTCTGAAAGTTAGCACTCATGATAGTGGGAAATCATGTTAAATTAGTCATACAGAATTGATCAAGATAGCCTTGACTGATTTGATTTTTCTTTCAAACATATGCATTAGTAACTAATTTTAACCAAAAGTAGTGAAAAATTAAAGAATATGTTTCAACAGGTTGTTATATTATTATCTAGTCAGTTAAAATACCTTATGTATAAATCTGCAAAATGATACTTTAAATTTGGCTTAATTTACCACAGACATTATGATTATCCCATTTGAATCAGACCAGTAAATTATCTGGTTTCAGGAACAAGCAAAAAAAAAAAAAATCTTTAAGAGAAAAGCACTGTTTTACACTTGAAAAATAACTATCTGAAATGGTTTCTTCATTGCCTGGCTCAATAATCTTCAGAGAACAAATTAAGATTTAAAACTTTTATCATTTCATCTGCTGTACCTGCATGAGAGAAAACAAGTTTCATCTACCTAACAGCAATGGACTGTGGAGTAGAAGAAACTGATATAACACAATCTTTAAATGCACGAGCATAGAAAGTCATGGCAACTGAAGAGTGGAGAATTCCCCATCCAGTAAACACAATCTTGAAATAAGTGACTGATAAGTAGATCCAAAGCAGGTCTTTCAATATTTGAACACACTTAACAGCTGGAAATAATCCGAAAAAACTGACACTCTCTGAAGATTTTTGCATGGCCAGTCTCCTAAAAGTCCATATCATCCATGGAACCAGAAACCATGGCGGTAAAAAAGAAAATGGCATTTTCTGATACAGGTGGAAAAAACTGCACTATTTATAATTAACTTCAATATTCCTCCCTAAAAGACACAATTTGGATATAAAGTGGGCTTCTGTCTTACAAGAAATATAATCATAACCTATAAGGGATGTATACATAAATTAAATGTGAAGATTTGGGAATGGGGGAATGCAAGAAAAAAGCAACAGCCTACTTTTCTACCCTGAGTTTAACTACAAGCCCTATACCCTTCCTAGGAAAGACCTAGATAGGAAATCAACTATTTTTCTAGTCCTCATAGACACACAAAGGTATTGGGTATCTAACCAGATAGTACAGTCCTGTTGAGTCTAAGTGAGTTTTACGTATAAAAACATAACATGTTTCTCCCCTCCGTCAGAACTCACAAGAAACCAATAAAAAGGACTGGGAAGATATTGAAGAGACTATAAAGCCAACAGTACAGTCCTGTTGAGTCTAAGTGAGTTTTACGTATAAAAACATAACATGTTTCTCCCCTCTGTCAGAACTCACAAGAAACCAATAAAAAGGACTGGGAAGATATTGAAGAGACTATAAAGCCACAAGTCTCTTATTTCCTTCCTACTGACTAAAAATGTTTTGCATAGTTCTGTGAAAATAATGTTAATAATAATGTCTATATACATATATGTCAGTTTTAAATAATGATAATATAGTGGTTAGGAATAAGGGCTTTGCAGTCAGATACTTGGGATTAAATTAGTTCTGTCAGTTGCTAGCCTTGAGAAAGTTACTTAACCTTTCTGAACATCTTTCCCACCTATAAAATGAAATTAATACTTGCTTAATTCACAGGGTTTCATGAGTAATAAGAGAAATACTCTGTATGATGCACTCATGACAATGACTAGGACATAGCAAGTACCTGTATTCAGTGAACGATTATCAACATTATTAACATTTTACTAATCTACACTGTACTTGTATCTAAACAGCACAAAAATTATTGGCTAACAATTATTTTTTAGTATTTGTTAGTGGTACACACCTTATAATCCACGAAAGACTCTTGTTCTTGCTGACATTGGGAAAGATAATCCTTCATATCATTCAATTCATCTTCATGTATCTTTCTGACTAACTGTTGACGCTTCTGAATCTGAATTGTACCTAAAATAAAAATTTATTAGGGATATATAACATAAACATTATGATTACCAATATTTTCAGATATATAAAACATTTAATTTGCATATAACCTAACTACTTAACCCAGACAGAATCGTTTTCTTCAAAGTATCAGCAAGTCACAGTTCTTTTTAAAATTTTTGATTATATAAACAAAGAATAAATAAGTGAAAGCTCATGGTGTCACTCAGCAAATGGTGATTAATGACAAATGGTTAATCTTAATATAAATCAGACCAAGCAGGTTAACTTTTTAATTTATTTAGCATATAACCAGGAACATTTAAACAGTTCACTGTCCTTTTGATTAAAACAAATAAGCCAGCCCACAGGGATCTAACAAAAAACAAAAAAAAAGCCACAATTTAATGTTCTTATTTTAGTATATTGAAGTCACTCAGCTTTGTATTTTGAGGGGATCTTTGAAGTACAGGAAGGTTTTCAGCCTTCTTTACACAGTGAAATGAACAAATCATGGTGTTTTTCATAGGTCATAAGCCAATAACGAAAAATGAAAATGTCTGTCTCGCTCTTTTTAAATATTTTGCCTAAAGGATACAACATAAGCCCAAAAAGTACAGCACAAAAAATAACTGGCTAACTATGATTATACACCATTCTCAAAGCAAAATCTTTTAATTCCGCAATGATTAGATCTGTACTGGAGCACCACTATCCTTATCTCATCAGTGATAAAGGAATCTTAAACCAGTTAGGATTCTTTATATTTTTACCCTAAAAATCAAAATGTTACTTTGCCAAGACATGCTGTTCACATGCTGCTGCTACATGCTTCATGCATAAGGAAAAAAACCCACTAAATCAAAAATAAGGCAAAATGCACTCAACAACCTTAATTTTTTTTTTTTTTTTTTTTAAAGATGACCGGAAGGTGATCTGAACCCTTGACTTGGTGTTGTCAGCACCACGCTCTCCCATGTGAGCTAACCGGCCATCCCTATATAGGGATCCGAACCCGTGGCCTTGGTGTTATCAGCACCGCACTCTCCCGAGTGAGCCACGGGCTGGCCTGAGCGACCCCAATATTACATCTACTTAGTGGGCATACAGTTATGTACAGACATCACAGAATTTTACGATGAAAGGATATGATAGCTTACTATTTCTTCCCTTACTGCTACAAAAATTATTTTTTCATTTCTTTCATACATCTTAAAAAAACACTGAAAAAAAACCTTTCACCAATTTACAGACAACTGTTAAATATTCTTTTTTTTATTTCCCTTCTTTTTTTTAAAAAAAAAAGATGACCAGTAAGAGGATCTTTAACCCTTGACTTGGTGTTGTCAGCACCACGCTCACCCACTGAGCAAACCGGCCATCCCTAAAAAAAAAAAGATGACCAGTAAGAGGATCTTTAACCCTTGACTTGGTGTTGTCAGCACCACGCTCACCCATTGAGCAAACCAGCCATCCCTATATGGGATCTGAACCCGTGGCCTTGGTGTTGTCAGCACCATACTCTCCCGAGTGAGCCACAGGCCGGCCCCAAAAGTTAGATATTCTAAACACTAGTTAAAAGCTATGATATTGTGTTAGGATTCATTTCCTTTCTTTAAATTTTCCAATATATAGAAGCACAGCAAACTTATTTCAAAATTACTCCAAAGAATCTGAGATTTTTTTAAACATTGAAAGAAATTTATCTATTGTTCCCAGAGTGACAGAAAATAGCTTTCTATCGCTAACAAGATAAATTCCTTTGCCCACTGGAAAAATAACCTAAAACTGTGTTTAGATCTGAATTTGAGATACTGTAACATAGCATATGTTTGATGACTATCTTAATGTGGTCTTTTTTAATTTCACTAACTAAACATTGGGCTTTTGTCCCCTGTATCTTCTGCTGCCTAACTATAAAGTGTTACTACCCAAAATACAATCTTTGGCCTTCTAGTCATGTCTACATATGCTGCCTATCTTACCACATTAACCCATTGTTAAGTTTTTGCTATTACTCCTGTAAGACTTCTCATCTGCAGACAAAGTCCCTACCTCTCACAAGAGCTTCTAGCCAATACATCCAGCTGCCCATTGGCCAAAATTTGAGGGCCTCTTCATGAGGGGGGAAAAGAAATCAAACTTCAACCCCTGCCCCAAACCATTCTAGAAAAAATTTGGGTAAAAGTAAACCAAACGGTGCTTACCATCTATTTACCTTAACATCTACCAAAACCCTTCCCCAGTAACCCCAAACTCCAAAGTGAAGCAGCTAGCATGCTTGCTAGAAATTAACAAACCACCAATATTCCAAGTATCCAACTCAAAGTCCTAGTTTCCATTACTCCTTCAGTGTCTCTTATTTTACCAACTTTCTCTCTATCCTCAATGTCACTACAATTGTCAAGGCCCTCATCACCAAATATCTGGATTATAAACCTCCTAGCTTATACTATTCTAGTTTTTCCCATACCACTTACCTTCATGTACTTTTCCCTCTAAAATTATTACTGTCAGGTCACTCAATAAATCAAACTCTTACCCAAATTCCCAGATGTTTTGCAATATAACAGGACCCCCCATTCCATTATTTCTAAATACCTATTCTGCTGCAGTCCAGGCAGTCTTTTCATTGCTCCCAAACCCAACAAGTTTACTTCTTCCTCAGGTTATCAGGTTCTCCATTGCTGCAATGTTCCACCTTCTATTCTGCCTATCATAAGCTTACAAAGACTAGACCTAACTTAAATCCTACCACCTCCAGGATAACTCAGTAAGTGTACCCTTTGAGCTGTAATTCATGTCTGTGCTATATAACTTAGCACCTGGTTATACTGTCTGCTAGAGAGCCAGGCAGCCTATCAATACTTAAAGCAACTCCATGAGAAAAACAAATAAAGTGAACTCCACTGATGATTTAGAATATGGATAGCCTACAAGTGAAGATAAGAGTTTGTCTGCTAGAGAGCCAGGCAGCCTATCAATACTTAAAGCAACTCCATGAGAAAATCAAATAAAGTGAACTCCACTGATGATTTAGAATATGGATAGCCTACAAGTGAAGATAAGAGTAAGGAAGACTGATTCACACACGAAGATTATTTTTTAAACTTTTAGAAGCATTTTCAGAACCTGAAACTGTGCCAAATACCTGGAATACACTGTTTTACTATCTTTAGTCATGCTGGCTTTCTCTTCTTTTCAGTATAGATCTGACATTACAGATTTATATGGAGCCAAGGCTGCTGAATTTTCTAAGTGATTCACTTAGTATGTATCTGTTAAGTGATTATGAAGCAGATGATTGATTACAGAATGCAATGACTGACCTCATAGTGGATGGGAAATTGAAACTGGCTCTGAAATCAACTCCAGAAAGTGTTGAGATCAGTGCCAGAATTAAGAAAAAATGTGATGTCCTTTAAGTAGTGACCTTGCAACGTCACTCAGGTCAAGGCTTATATGTTTATTAAACCAGTCTCATTACTATCTAAACCTACTTCATACTGTATCATCCAGGCTTTTCATATTTGAAAAGGCTAATGTGAAAAAATACAGGAAAATGTTTTATTAATTGTAATTATTCAAGTAAATTTTACTAGTAAGCCAAATCCTAAATAACAGGGAAATAAGTTCTCAATTTTGAAAGTACTCCTCTCTAAACTAATCTTTCTACAAAATATTCAAAGGTCATGCAATAGGTAAGGTTTTAATGCAATGTGGATTAACATTGAAAGTCACTATCCAATTTTTTTTTTTTTTAAGTAACAAAAAAAGATTAAGATGAGACCTTCTCCTCTGTTACCTTCATGTTTACCTGTAGGGGGAAAAAATCACACTCAAAAAACATACTGATATATTTGCTCCAGCTAGATAGTCAATAAAAAATATATATTTCAAATCAAATCTCATTACAACAAATTTTAAGGGAGGATACAGATTATAGTATCTCAGTATTAAATTCAAACAAGCATCCATCAGGAGTCTAAATACACGTTTTTAATAAAATTAAATACAAAAATAAACAATTTCACTAACTCTGACTTTAAACAAGTATTGACTATCTTCATTACGTTTATTCTAACATTACACTATATTGAATAACATTTTCTTCCACAGATCAACATAGGGTACATGCAATTCTTCAATCTTAGCATAAGAAACACATTGTTGGAAGGGACTAGCAAAATAGAAAGTTAAACTGTGGATTGTGTAGGCAAAAAAAATCTAAAAGTAGTTAATATAAGGCAAACTAAAATTTGTAAAGTTTACAAGATCTAAGACATTTCTTTTTCACACCTCCCCCACTTTCCAAAACAGCAGAATATGAATGTTCAGCTCTCAAACACTGTCTTTGTACAAATATATACCTTAAATAAGAAATTCAATGGTGAGGCTCCTAAATAAAAAATAACACCACATGGAATTCCTTCCTCTTCTCACCCAAAAGACACTTAAAGCTTTGAATTAATAAGATAATCAATATACATAAACACTAACAAGCATAATATAGAGCAAAATATAAGGATAAAGATGAAAAATTCTCAATTCATGTGAATCATGGAAGCAACAATGAATGTCACAAAAATGATACTTACATTAAACTTTGAAATAGAAATAATAACTACTAATTATTGTTACATTTCAAATGTAACTATTTCAACTGGGATTTAAATAACCCTCCTAATAAAGTCACAGTTAAAATTAGTTTAACTGTGATTATAAATTAAAATGATTTGCCTCATAATGAACATTTCAGATTTTTAATCTTCCAATCTTTTTACTTTTAAAAAGTCACAAACACATCTGCTAATAATCTTTACGTTTCTTAAATAAATTACCAGTGCCTCATTTAAGTGCAAACAGTTTTCTGAGATAAGCAGCACCCATTTTCCAAATGAAAAAAAAACTGAGGCTCAAATAGGTTGCAAGTTTTCAAGATCATCTATTTAATGATGACACTGAAAACAGATCCCAGGATTTCTCACTGTTATTAAGTGCCTCCACAGTACGCCATCAGTTTATGTATAACACAGTTTCAAATACTCACCATAGAAATGTCCAAATCCCATGCTGATTGCAATCACCAAAGCAAGTATTATACACTTATTGAGACCACTACTGAATTGGCGTTTACTCAACTCCTTAGAAGGTTCAGTTTCTTGTTCAGCAAGTAGCCGTTCTTCACATTCTGAAGTAGAAACAGTCTTCTTCCTAGCACGGCGTCGTCTAAAGGCAGGACTGGGCTGATTACTGGTTTCATCACTACTTGATTCATCGTCACTAGGCTGACATGAAAATACTATTTTAAAAAGAAAAATATTGATATTTAGATATTAAGTTTTTTTTAAAGCTTTCCTAGTAAATAGAATAGTAGAATAATCAATGCCGTCCTACATGCCTTTTTACATGAGACAGCCAAAAACAAAAACAAAACACAAACAAAAACATTTTCAACATATCAACATAAAGTCAAAACATAAAAGATCTCAACTGTTACACATAAGAATCTATTAATCATATTATTCTGTGCTCATATTATTATTATTCTGAGTCTTTTTTTTTAACTCCTTGTGGTTTACACTGTTAGAACAATCATTCATTCTCGTAGCCTATTAAATTTCATTGCTATTAAAGGCATAAACAAGTACTATTTATGGTAGAAAAAACCAAAAAACAAAAAACCTCTATCTCTTCATTCAACTTCAAACAAAGGTAACTTAAGTTCAACTGTTTAAGGAACTCAGGAAAGTATATAAGCAGTTCCTGTAACGTACAAAGTACAATAACTGCCAAAATTTTCCTTGGTGTATCTGGTCCCTAGTTTCATTTCCATCCAATGTGCCCACAATCAAGGTTCAAAGCACTATAGTTTAACATAGGTTTCCAGAAGTCAGATGAGCCCTTCCCTTCGACTGCCACTCTTACTAGAAGGTTATTAATTTTACCCTCTAGTAAATATGTCAGCATGAGGAAGTGACACAACAGCTATCTCCGATATTAAGGACTAGTCTGGCGTTGCTCCTTTATGAAAAGAATAGTAAAGAACAACAAATCGGGCGGGCAAAATTGCATAAGAAATCCCAAGTCCAGAAAACATATACCCTCAATAATCACCTTCAGTTTCTTCCAGTTGTATAATTTCCTAACACTGTTCTATATAACAACAAACCATACGTTGACACAGAAAATTAGATCACTTAGTAATAATTTCCACAGGCCAGTTAGTAGAAAAGAAAAGCACTGAGAGTAAGGATAAAATGTGAACTTGAACTTAATACAAAGAGCTCCAAAACAACAAACATTCATGCTCCAAAAAAGCAAAACAGTTATTGAGAAGACAGGATATCCATGCCACAGGAAAGCTGGTGACTTAAGTTAGGCAATGCTTATTAAAGATGGATCATGGGGATTCAGTTTGCTTTCACACAACAACAAACACAAAGACAGAAGGCACTACTGAATGAATGGATATTCCTAATATTTAGTGAGTGATACAGATGCCACTGAAAGATCTTTTGGTCATGACCCTTATGCCCATCATGTTTATCTCGTTATTCTTGATCACTAGTTTTTCCAAGATGCCGTCGCCTCAGGTGTGAGGTTACATTTCTTGGATAAAGAGAAAGAAAGGAAGACTTAAACAAAGCATTACATAATACAAAGGTATTCATGATCATGGTTGTTGTATTTAAGTCAGACTTCCTGACACAGAATTAAGAGTGCTAAATGCAAAAACAAACAGTGTCAAAATTCCTTAAATAAATTTTCGGTTCTACATTAACATATTGCCTTCATTATATTTTCTAATAAACCAGTTTAACCCATATAAATATATTCATATCCTTATCTAATGCTTCCATCTTTTTAACCCATACATATAATAGCTGAAATATTTTTAAACTTCTTTTAAAGCTTAATTTGGCCCATAGTCCAAGATGCAAGCAGTGCAAAGACATGCAATAAGCTTAGCCAGCTTTTTACAAATTCAATTTTGAACATCTGTTTAGAGTATCACAGATGACAACAGGTATCTTTAAAGCACTTAGTAAATAGTATATGTGACTAGGCACACTCAGCTCAAGAGAAGCTGGTCAGATTTAGTCACACCACCTTGGAAAGCGAGTTGGCTAGGAACATGGTGTTTCAGCTGATCATCCCATCCCCTTATGCATTCAGGAATCTTCCACAGCTTCTCCCACCACCTTTCTTTTGTGAATAAACAGGAAAAAAGATGTATAAAGCTTTATTACAAAGAATAAAAAAGAAAAAAAAGAATTGAAAATACTTACTTTAATTATCACTTAACATTGTTATTTGTGCTAAATTAATATGTAATGATCATGCTTTTATTTAAACATACACACAATACAACTACCAATTTTGCTTTTTGGTGGGAAGAGAGGTCATTTGGAGGAAGCTGGTAGTGTTCCTAAATCAACAAAAAGTACACTGCCACAAGAATATAATTTTGTAGGGAAAAAAACCTGAAATTGAAATCCTATAAAGATGGAGAAGAAAGGGAAAGGAAAAAACAAAGTACTTTAGCAATGGGTAGCATGAAATCAACAAACCAATGGGGAAAAAGTAAAAGAAAGAGAACAAAAACTCTTGGCAACTGATTTATATACAATACTTTCAGCATAGTCCAAAATTTCACCTTTATTTAACATTTTATTTATTGAAACAATTAATTCCTTTAGGAGGGATAGCAATGGGTAAAAATACATGTAAGATATAAAATATCCCTCCTGAGTTTGCAAAATTCCCAAGAAGTCCGAGTTCAGAAAGAAGATAAATATTAGACTAGTGGGCTTAGAAATGTCCAAGTTCCTGAAAAAAATTAACAGTATGTAGTTTCTTTTATGTCTTATACGTCAGTTTCTTATATGTCTGCCTGGTCTTTTCTGTAATACTTCTGTTCAATTTGACTTTTCTGGCACATGAATATTCTCAAATTAAACCAGAGAAAGAGAAGGATGGGAAAAAAGACTACTTAAATACAGCACAAATCATGGAGCTTAAAAAAAATAATAAAATTTGATGAACAACAAAAATTCTAAAGTCAATTAAGCCCTCATAAATAAATAAATATACTACGTATGCTATTCTGACAAAGGCTGAATTCTTCCTCTGACCACTAAAAATGTCAGATGAGTATTTAAATAGCTGAATAAAGTATTTTCAAGCTCCTGTTCATAGGCAAATTACTTATAAACTAACCAAAAATAACTCATCACTAAATGAGGTAGCCAAGAACCTCTATTTGACATTTTTTTTTTAGCTTAAACTGGAATGACAGAAATTCCACTGCCTGATTCTGGTTGCCAAATGTAAACATAAAAGAATGGTAAAATCTAAGAAAATTATCTAAAATAGATACTGCATATTCCTATTTTTACATCAAATTGGGAAATTTTTGGAATCACTAGCAGTGCTCCAAGTTGTCTCTCCCATAATTCATCCTCAAGTTATGACTGTGGGTTACTTACAGGTTTGTATGTTATGTATTTTCCAGAAACTTTATGTCTACATATTTATACCACCTTGAAAGTTGTTATATACATTCCTAAAGCTCAGTTGATCAATTGTGGAAAGTAACCAGCTTAGCAACTCACACTTTAACCTCCAACTGATTCTGTCTCAACCATGGGCATTAACTGCATTAAAAACAGGACTTACAATAGATACATTTTCATAACACAATCTAGAACGAAAGATCCAAAGGTGAGGAGCTTTGGGAGACTGCTGTATTGATAGCTCTTTGAACAATGCTTGGCATGTAGTATGTACTCAATAGTTGTTCACTGACTAATAATTGAATGGATCTTAAAAACTTCAATAAGAATTTCTTTTGCTATTTCTATAATAAAAAACATGCACTATTGTAAACAAAAATACTAACAGCCTCCTGCTTTTAGATATAATGGCTCAATCTCCCATTCTTAAAGACCTTTAAAAAAAACAGCAAATGAATTTTGGAGTGTATCTCCTTGAAATTTTGTCTTCTATTTAATACGAGGGTATTTATGGTTACAGCAAATAACGGCTGTGCTCTAGGACACAGACTCTAGGAAAACACTAGATATAACAGTAGGCTTTATAAAAAACTGTCTGGAGTTTTACCCAAATATATTCCAGACTAGAGATTTAGGGTTAGAAAATAAGCTGTTATATAAAATGTGGTCATAGAAGTCCTTAAGTCTCTTATCAGTGTATTCTTTATGTTTATACAGTTCTTACCAGTTTCTGGCTGACAGAATGCATACTGGCTGCTAGAGGAAGAGCCCATGTTAAAGTCTTCTGAACTCTGTGCTTCTTTAACAATGAGAACTTCTTGATTTCCAATTTCTTCTAACTTAGGTGGCTCAAGGGTAACAATATCAGAATCATCACTGGCAGTTCCAAAACAGACATTGTCTTCAGGTGACTTTTCTTCCTCTGCCTGAAAAATCATTGTTTTAGAAACAGTAAATTCAACAATTATTTAAGGGCCTTATATTTTCTACAAAGTTCAAAGTATATAACGGTACTAAATATTATGATAATTTGAGGTTAAAATGAAAGATACGATTCCTACCCAACAGTAAAGGATTATGCAATAGCAGGCTCATTTTTTAGCTTGAGAACAACATTAAAACCTTTGGCAACTCTCAGAATTGGACTGGACCATTGCCTTCTAGTGAGCTGCAGAAGCTGAGAAGCCCATCTTTGCTCCTCAATAGCCATAGAAAGAGGGGCTGGCCCATTAGCTCACTCAGAGCACGATGCTGATAACACCAAGGTAGGGTTCAGATCCCTGTTCAAGCAAGCCGCCAAAAAAAAAAAAAAAACGTAGAAAGGAGAGTTCATCTCTCTCCCCAATTCCATGGGTTTATTTGAACATAACTCTGCAGTCAAGGAAACCATAAAAGACTGATTACACTTCTCTGGTTATGTATGTAATAAACTTCCACAGCTATGGCCATGTACTATGATCTGAATTTTGTGTCCCCCAAAATTCGTATTTGGTAACTTAATCTGCAATGTGATCATATTAAGAGCTGGGGGTTTTAGAAAGTAATTAAGTCACGAGGGCACCGTTCTCATTAATAAGATTAAGGCCTTTATAAAACAGGCTTCACATAGCTATCAGCCCTTTTTGCCTTTCCATTCCTTCTGACATATGAGGACACAGCATTTATCCCTCTTGAAGGTACAGCAACAAGGTGCCATTTTGGAAGCTGAGAACAGCTCTCACTAGACATTGAACCTGCCAGCACCTTGATCTTGGACTTCACAGCTTCCAGAACTGTAAGAAACAAATTTCTGTTCTTTATACATCACCCAGTCTCAGGTACTTTGTTACAGTAGCACAAACAGATTAAGACACCATGCAAAGATCATCTAGCTATCTAGTTTTATCTAGAAATCAAATAAAACTCCAAAGGACAAGATTTAGTTTGTTATCAAACTTAAAAACTAACCTTCATTTTAGACACAAAACCTAATAGCTTAATTTCTCAATATAATTCAAGAATGCAATCTATTTCTAAAGAAAATTATATTAGAGGTTAAAAGAACAGGTCTTTAACACAATACTAAAAAATTATTTTTCTAAATTAAAAGATATCTCACTTAATCAGAAGTCAAAACAGAAGCTAATTTTAACCTTTAAACTGTGGAAACTCAAAATTTTCAATAAAAATTGCTTATAACTCAAATAAGAATAGAATGTACAACCAGAAATGGAGGCTTTACTTACTATTCTCTAAGGATACTATTTATCATACATCTACAGAGTAAAATACAACTTTACCTCAACTGTTGACTTGGTTTCTTCCAAAGATGGATAAGCAGTTTCTCCCACTAACACTGTGCCATTTTGTCCACTTTCTGATATAAAGCAAAGACCAGTAAAATTATTTCTTCATTTAAAACATTCTGTTCATGGTTTGTAGTCTACATAAAACTGGGGAACATAAAAACCTATTCCTAATATGTTAAAGTGTATTTAATGAAATGCCACATACAATTATAAGTCACTCCACTGTTACTAATAAATTTCCATTATTTTAAACTGGCAGGAAGTAATTTTAGATACCAAACTGAACTAATTTAGGGCCTACTAAGAACTCAGATCAAAACAAGGGCTGGCCAGTTAGCTCAGTTGGTTAGTGTAGTGCTGATAACACCAAGGTCCAGGGTTCGATCCCTGTACCAAACCAAAAAAACCAAACAGAAAAAATATAACAGGACTAAAGACATAAAACTTGTACCTTACTATACCAAATTACTTAATCCAAAGTGTTTGTAAAAACCTGTTAATATGGAAAATCTATTCTCAGATACCTGCTGGCATGTTTCATGAATTCTTAAAAGTTCATTGAAAAATTCCTAATGATACCACCATTCTGATGGTTGTCAATGCTTGGTACCATAAGGTCCAAAACTATGGGTTTGAATTACAAACGCTTTACAATAAAAAAGAAACTATAAAAAACAAAATCTCAAAAACACAGAAAAACAAAATGTCACTACAAAAGATATATTTTATAAGAATCTCATCAAAGAAAACATGCACAAACAGAACACTGAGTTCACAATATATTTTAAATGAAAAACAGTATAAAATGTTAACGGAAGTTAAAAATATTAAATATAATAAAGATATAAATGTATGCACAAAGAATATACACCAGGTGTCAACAGCAATTATTTACAGATAAAAGAATTACAGGCCATTTTTAATTTTTTTCATTTATCATTATTTTTTCCCTATCATGAACATATATTTCTTATGTAATTTAACCCCTCCAAAGAATAGGGGAAAAATAAATACTTTTTTTTTTTTTGTCCTTTTTGAGACCGGCCGCACCAAGCTCAGCCAGTGAGCACTGTGAGTGCACCAGTCATCCCTATATAGGATCCGAACCCGCCACAGGCTCAGCCCAATAAATACTATTTTTGAGTGTTACATAACTCCTAACAGAATATTAACTTAATCTGGAGACGAGACTCAACAAAGGTAGTCTTTGGTCCAAGGACTCCCAAAGAAGTATGAATATTTTTTATACATGAGTAAATGCATTTCTTAGAAGAGACCATGCATAGCTTTCAGATTCTCAAAAGGATCTCTGACCCACAAAAGATGAGAATTCATTGTTCAAATGAGAATAGTAATCAACACATAGGCTGGAAAAAAATAATTACCAGGTATAATCTCTTCTATTTCTAGCCTTGACACATTCACTTTCATCTCCTGAGGGGAAAATGTTCTGTTTATATTTTATTGCAATTTTTTTAAAAAGTTTAGCAAGTAATTTAAATATGAAGATGAGAATATACAGTAATTAATTGGGAGCTGTATTTCTCTATACAAATAATGTAGGCATCATATCCCACAAAAAGTACATACAACATCAAAGTAATACAGTATGAAACAACACTTTACCAAATTCTAACCAGAATACTCTCTAGCATGATAAGTGAAGAAGAGTTTAGTAAATCTCTTGTGATGAATTAGTAATTTTGTATATTACTTAATATTACTAGTTAAGTCTTAACATTATAGTCTTAACGTTACTAATGACAAGTAAATATAAATTAAACTGCCAAACAAATTCCTGTTAAACCATGTAACGTAATATTTAGTGACTGATTACATCTGTATTATCAAAGTGTATCCAGAGGCCCAAACATATACCACAGCCACAAATAAACAAACCCCTGGGGCAGACTGGTGACACTGGGTTCTGCATGCCTTCTCTAAATCCATGCTAAAGTTCTAGTCCTTCAGAGACCTGATTACTTAGATTAGCCAGAAAGAAGGAAAGATTGAAAATGTCATTCACATATCTTATTTAAAAAATAAAAAATAAAAAAATCAGAATTTCTTAACAACTTACCTCCCACCTCTACCTGCAATACTTGTAGCTCCTCTTGCTCTGAAGATGAACATTCTTGTGTGAGTGCACAGCTGTCACTGGCTGTAACAGAATTCACCATCTCTACATCAGATCCCTAGGAAAAAAAGTGATAATTATTCAGTTATTTGCCTATTAGCTTCTCAAAGCTGGATTTGACTACATGTAAATGCTTCCATTATTAAAAATCCCAGATGCTACTATACTCCTAAAGAACAGTATCTAATCTGATTGGCTTTTGTTGAATTTAGTCCATAAAGGCCTATGGCAGAACAGAGTCAGAGGTTTAGATTCTAAGTCAAATTAGCCCCAAAGCAGAATGCTCTATTATTTTTTGAGCCCAAAGCAATAAATCTGAATCCTGGATGATGTGTCTGAACTTAGCTATTTCTATTAATTTGCTTCTACTGAACATTTCTGCAACTACTCTAGACAAGGCACTTTGTTAGGTGTTGTGGGATATAAAAAAATTCAAATCCAAAATTCAAATTTACAGGCTGGCCAGTTAGCTCAATTGGTTAGAGCACTAAGGTCACAGGTTCAGCTCCCCTTACCAGCCAGCCACCAAAAAAAAAAAAAAAATTCAAATTTACAATATATTCAGAGAAACAGCAACATGCTTTTTATGCTTATTATGGCAGCGTAAACTAAAAATGTTTAAGGGCATGGATTAAATGAACCCATTAGGTTAATGGAATATTTTCCTTATAAAATTTTAGACTATTTCCTGAGGTTATCCTTCCTCCTTTGATGTCAGATTGTCTTTTCTTTAATAAAATAGCAGATCTTACAGTCTTTTTCCTGCCTTAATTAGCAAAAATAAAGTTAAACGCTAAGCTGATTCTGCCTCTCCCCATTTCTCCAATAGTTTGCTGATCCAAGAAATTGAAAAGTCTGAGTTCTCTTGATATACATAACTTAAAACAGCAAAAATTAAAAGATTCATGAAAGGAGTAGCCTTTAAGATGGGAGTCTTGAAGAAAATACAGAATGTAAGACTTGAGGTTGCCTATAGTGGCAGAACTGTAGAAGCTAAGGCAAGGTTAGAATTGGATTAGGAGGGCTGGCCCATGGCTCACTCGGGAGAGTGTGGTGCTGATAACACCAAGGCCACAGGTTCGGATCTTATATAGGGATGGCCGGTTCGCTCACTGGCTGAGCATGGTACAGACAACACCAAGTCAAGGGTTATTACATAGGGATGGCCGGTTCGCTCACTGGCTGAGCATGGTACAGACAACACCAAGTCAAGGGTTAAGATCCCCTTACCGGTCATCTTTTAAAAAAAAAAAAAAAAAAAAAGAATTGGATTAGGGATTCCTGGGGAAACCAGTTCTGGCCTAAATCAGAATGGTGAAAGAAAGGAAGAGGAAACATGTAAGAGACATTAGCAAGAAAAAGTAGAACTTGAAAACTAGACATAGAGGAAGAGGGATAAACGTACAAATATGATTTACTCAGTGACATGATACAGAACACTCTAATGACACACTTGACTAAGTACCAAAGAGGTTTGTTGTCTTGCTCCACCCTGCAGACCCACAAGTAAGAGTCCCATAGCTGCCTTGCTCCTATATTGTTAATTATCCTTGAAGGAAAAGTTGCTATGGGAGTTGATCTACGCTTCGCAGAAAACAGGTTAAAAACAGAAAAGTCATTTATGATTTTTTAAAAAAGAACCACCTCGATCTCAACTAGTATAGTTGCTATTAAATTCTGAAACTTTAATGCATAAAAAACAATCATGCTTTTTTGTTAATGCTGTTTTCTAGAAGACATGACAAACTGTCTAAACCTTAAATTACCAAAGTAATTGTAAAAAAAAATTACCATTTAAAATTTTTATTAATGAAGAAAAACAAGTGAGGCTTATGAGATCCTACAAACAAAAGGGAAAACTATAGAAAACTCCATTAAAATTTTCAACAAGTACAGATAATTTTTATTTTACTGTGTCTGTTCATCAGTATCCTATGAGTTTTTCTATAATGAGCTTACACATAAAGCAATGTCTATCATGTACTAGTTATGTACATTCATTGTATGTATATCATTCTTCTACCATAAAATTCATTTTGTGATAGGGTTCTACCCATAGTCCTTTTCCTGTCAAGTTCTCCTAATGTAACATGGTATAACATAAGTGAAACATACATTCTCCATCTTCCTTTCTGGTCTGTTCAAATCCAGGCTCTGATATTTTCTAGTTACAAAATCTTGACCAAATTATTTAATCTCTCTCAGCTATAGTTTTCTCAACTATAAAATGAGAATGAAAACAATCTATACCACAATGGGTTGCAATAAACCCTCAATAAATATTTGCCTAATATCTCAAAGCTAGGGAAACCTATGTACAATAATTTAAAAGATGCTGGCCCATGAAGAGTTTTTAGCAGTGAAGTTTAATGTTGATGGGAAAATGTCCAATGGGAGCTTTTGCTTAAATGTAGACAATGGAACCTCTGCCTTAAACAGAAAAATACTGGCCTCCAAAGAACACAGTTTACATCACTGCTAACACTGTAATACTACAAATTACCTTATAAAAAGTATTAAACATCATACCTCATGATTGATGACAGTCCAACCACAAGATGAATCACTGTCACTGGAATTTTCGGACATTTTTCAGGTCTACAAATACAAGAACATATTGACTTGTGGCACACATTTTTTAAAATTCTATAATTAAAATGCTATAGGAAGCACTACACATAAGCTATGAAAAGTGGCTCGCTGCCTTCCAGGTGAAATCAAAAGACAACTCACCCAGATATTTACCATACAGGACATGATATGATTGCATATCTGTATGAACAAAAACAACCAAACTACTAAGACAAGGAGATTCTCCTGGGCTACTAGAATAGTTTGAACAGTCATATTGTTGGAATGAAGAACAATATTGGGTAAGAAAGATAATGCAGGATTTGGCCAGGCCGAGCTAAAGGAAAAGGAGAAACCAATTTGATCATGTAAGTCAGTCAAGGGTTGGGGGAATGGTGAATGGGGAAAAGACACCAGCAGTAAAGGCCTATATTTTTAAGGCATGAACAGCATTGCTGAAGAAACCAACAAGTAGGGAAGAATGGAAAAACTCCCACACCAAGTAAAATAAAGTCGATATGTTAACAACACAAAGCAATTTAAATTTTTCAAGGAGAGAAGGAACATGATCAAACAGTTTTTATGAAAATAACCATCAGCAATACTTCAGTTGGACTAAAGCAGGGAAAAAGAAAGAAAAAAAAAAGAACTGATGTTACAAACTTATGGTCACTGGCAACAATCTAGACTCAAGTCCTAAACCAGCATACACTGGTCACTCTACCTGGTTTGTTCTCCCTTTTCTATTTGAAAGTCCTTTCAACTTCAAAACCCAACTCATTAAAGTGATTGGTATTCTTACTCACTTGTTCTACACATCTAAATCTTCTGATTCTATTATCGCACAAATACAGTGAACACATTAGATCCAAGTTGACAGTCTATGTTCTAAAGAACTCTACTACAAACAATTTGAAACTAGTGCTCAAATGAGAACCAGGCAAAATATAGATGGGAATCATCTGTTAATGATTCTGGAATCTCTTGTAAATAAATATTTCAAAAAGAGAAGATACAAAGAGGTTGGTCTCTAACAGTATAAAAATTAGCATGTTTACAGATAAATTATTCAAAACTTGAAATAAGATGTAAAGATGATTGCGTGACTTTTAATGATATGCTACAGTATTTTCTAATGTTCACCTGAGGTCATCTGATTACTTGATTTCCAATTTCAATTGATTAGGGCCCAGGGAGTTTATTATAAATTTAAAGGTAAATTTGTAGAAAACTATTAGGGTGAAATAAATTTTTTCTGTCCAATAGAGATTATCCAAGAGGCTACACTTTGAGTATCCTCTAGGGCCCAGGGAGTTTATTATAAATTTAAAGGTAAATTTGTAGAAAACTATTGGGGTGAAATAAATTTTTTCTGTCCAATAGAGATTATCCAAGAGGCTACACTTTGAGTATCCTGAAGGATATTAACCGGTTTTATATCTCAGCGGTTTTATTTCAACATTCTTTATTAAACTGGCTATACAAAACCCAATTTCTCATTGAACCAGTTTTCATGAGTTTAATTTGAAAATTACATATTCACATATGGGAACACACAAAGACTGAGCAGTTGAATTTACAGGGGGAAAGGAGAATGGTCAATGAAGGCTTTATAAATGAGGGTGCAAATTAGACGGTATTTTTTTAAACTAAATTAACAGTTGCCAAAACTTAAAAACTGAGATATTACATAAAAATAAAGATCTGGTTCCTCATTAAAAAAGAAATTTGAAGATCTGATGACAATGGAAGGAATTCCCAAGTGAGACAGGGAAAAGCATCACACAGCAAGAACAAAGGCAAAAAAACACCCATTAATATGAAAGTTCTAAAAAGGGCAATTACTCTACCATGAGTGAGTGGAATGTTAAAAGATCAGATCTGAATTTTCAAAAGAACATATATTAGAATGGGGAAGCAACTAAAGACCTCTAGACCTGCGGGATACAAGGAAACAATGTAATATTCCGTGAAAAAGATGAGCACTTCAATTTAACCAGTACTGGTGAGGGGGAGGGGGTAAAAAAGGAAGGAGGGTTTAGGAGAGACATTTGAGAAGACACTTTAAAAGGATGGAATAACCAACAATAGAAGGGAGGAAGCATAACTCCCAGTTTTCTGGTTTCAGTGACTGGATGACAGGAAAAAAAATTCTATCTGTATGAAACAAGATGTAGGTAGGGCTTTGAGATAGAGAAAATAAGCTAAAGCCTAAAAAGCATTCTTTCTTCACCATGAGAAAACTTCTCTACTTCCCTTTGCCCTTCCCCCTCCTAACCTCCTCTAGTAGCTCACATTCTCATCGCTGCTCCATCTCACCCCCTGAGATTTACCTGTGCTTTGTTTTCTTAATAACACTCCAAAACTTCCAAGTTACTGGTCAGGGATATTTAATATGCTGAAGTCTCCTATTCTCTAGGTAATTTCCATTTAAACTGGTAGTCCTATCCCCTTACCGGTCATCTTTAAAACAAATAAATAAATAAACTGGTAGTCCCTAGCTTTTGTTTTCTAATAAAAGGCTCCTCTAACCGCTCAGGAGATGAAATAAACACTTAAAGACAACATTTCAAAAGAAAGTAATATATATTGCTAACTGGGACAATTCATACTTGAAATTTCTCAAATCAATGAGCCCAGTTTAATCAGGCCCTGTTTAATTCTTTGTTTACTTGCTTGGGGGAAGGACTAGATTGACATCTAGTCTAAATGAGAAAAAAGATTCTCACCAAGACAGTTTGCATAAGGAAAATTCACAGGCCCTTTTAATCTGGCTGTTGTCAAAGCAAAAAAACAAAAACTTTCTGGTTAACTCTAGACACACTGACTATCAAAACTCCCTTGGTATTTAAACCTACACACTGCAGCCAGAAATCATGCTAAAATGATAATCTCATTGTCATTCCTTAAAAATGTTAATATTTTCACAAAATCTTTTATCTCTAGCATCTCATCCTCTCACAGCTCATTTTTCTATTAACCCTTCCAATTCCCCTAAAAGGAGTGGCTTTCTCTCAACTCTTGGGCTTTGCATATTCTGATCAGTTGCCCATCCCCTTACCTCAACCCAAACTCCTATGCTCATCTCATTTAATGCATCACTTCCTCACTTCCTGCATGAACCATTCCCTCACCCAATCCCCAAAAGACTCTAGTATTTTCCCTAATCTAGTAATTAAAATAGAATGCTGGCTGTAAATGCTTGTTTATCATCCTATTACATATTCCCAACACAAAGCACAGTGATTGACACATACTACACATTCAATTAAAAAAGGTAAACATTTCTGGCTGATGACAGCAGTTACTGACACAAGTCTAAATTGTTCTTGTGCAAGCTACTGTATGATTTCTTTCTTGCTTTCTTCACAAAAGTTTATTCTTAAATGTACAACAGGCTCCAAGACAATACATTCCAGCTAAAGGTGGCAAAAGGTGGAAATGCATAAACCTTTCTCATTTTAAGGGCTTTACTAACAGTAATTTAGAAATAGGTAGTTTACCGGAAAGTTACAAAGGCATAAGAAATTGTACAGTTTTCACGCTAAGCTACAGTTTCTGAAATTTGTGAAGACAACACACTTGAAGCACTTTTTAGACTCAGGTTTCCTTTTATTCCTCAGGATGGTTTCTTTAACCAAATCTTCAGCCATATAGTCCCAATTGCTTTTGATGTCCACTGTAGGTTTCTCAGGTATTTCAAACACAACATCTACAAAACTGAAATCACCTGCCTGCTCCTCCTCCTGTTTCTGATATCTCAGAGAATAGCATTATAGCCAGAAACAATATGGCTACAAGCAAAAGCCACCAAACATTCAAGTCAAAAGTCCCCGACTTAGAAGGCCAGCCTGTGGCTCACTTGGGAGAGTGCAGTGCTGATAACACCAAGGCCACGGGTTCGGATCCTATATAGGGATGACTGGTTAGCTCACTTGGAAGAGTGTGGTGCTGACAACACCAAGTCAAGGGTTAAGATCTCCTTACCAGTCATCTTTTTTAAAAAAGTCCTTGACTTAGGATAACTAAATTTAGGATGACTGCTATTTCGGGTGGCAGGGTCTGGGGAAGGGGTGGCAGGCACCACTCTGGCCTCAAAGGTGGCAAGAAGCCCCTGAAACAGCCCAAGAAGCAGGCCAAGGGGATGGACAAAGAAGATAAGGCGACTTTCAAATAGAAACAAAAAGAGGACCAGAAGAAACCCAAGGAAGCAAAGGCCGCAGGAAGGGCCCCCTGGCTACAGACAGAATTAAGAAATCTGGCAAAACGTAAACTGTTCATTGTGCCTGAGAGGATGGTGATCCCTGATTCCATTCCATTTAAACATCTAGATGGCCTGCCGTAACATCTTCTGCCACCTATAGCTAGAATGAAATGTTGTGTTGTAGCCTGTTGTACATTTAAGAATAAACTTTTATTAAAAAAATAAAAATAAAAAAGACAAAGAAATCATACAGTGCTCATCACCTCTTTAGTTGTTTTCACTCAGCCATTCCTACCTTGGCTGTGAATTTAAACTCAGCCCAGAATCCTGATAAAAAAAATTTTTTTTTAAATTTAGGATAACTAAAACTTTACCTTGACCCAAAAATCCAGGCAAGTCTTACTCCTTATTTATTCTCTTTTCCACTGCCTAACCCAACTTCATCATTTCCCACTTGAATTATTACAGCTGTCTTAACAGAGCTCTACATCCAGTTCCAATGCCCCTCCAATCACCACTTCACAAAGCTGCCTATACTAATAAGTATATCCTCAAATAAAATTATAGGAGGCCATTGTTTTGGACTAAGTTTCTGCACTAGGCCCCAACAGACCAAGACTAAAAACCAAAATGGAGTCACTCCTGCTAAATTCCACATTACTTAGATTGTGATCTGATTTTCCAAGAAATCAGGAGAAAGAGATTAACAGCCAATTACCCAAACAGGTTAGTTTAAATCTTTAATAGATATCTTCTGCTTTGATCCTTACACAAAAGAGACAGCCTAAAGTAATCTGACACTTAGTCAGTTATTTTTCTATTCTCTTCCTGTCTCCACCTTACAAGTAACTTTTGTTTTGCGGCAACTGGCTGCTAAGGAGAACTAAACCCTTGACCTTGGTGTTACTAGCACCAAACTCACCCAGCTCTCCCAAGTTAACAAACCAGCCAGCCCAGGAAAGTAACTTTGAAATGACCAGTCCACTTTTTGTTCTTTGTTTCTGTTTTCTTTAGCCGTTTTCTGTCTATAAAATCAAACTCCCGCCCAGCTCATTGGAACACTTATTCTATTTTATGAAATAACGTGTTGCCTGATTCTAGAATTGCAATAGCCAATTGAGATCTTTTAGCTAAATTTGTTGTAATTTTGACATCCTAAAACATAAATCCAGTCATGTCAATCACTTAAAATTGGTCTCTATTTCATTCAATATAAAATCCAAACTCCTATGAGAGCCTCCAGCATGGGAAACAATTGTTTAAATTGTCTCTCACTTAACAAGAAATCCCATGAAACTTTCTTCAAAATATTAAGACTTTATTTGTAAAACTCTATGGAAGAAAATTTAACTATAAGTTATTACAAACATATGGTTTCAATGTACAATAGAGCACATGCTGGGATACAAATTTATTCTATGGATTCTCATCCCATTTATGAAGCTACTTATGGCAGAAAGAATAATTCTATACCAGTATAATCACACATTTCCAGCAGAAAGGAGGCCTAAGGTTAATACCATTTTAAATTAATTTCTTTATATACTAGTTCATTCAGTATTTGTTAAGTTCCTAGCACAGGAACTTAAATTTAAAATTTGTTAACTTTGCTACGTACTGAAAATATGCCGATATACAAAAGAGATAGGAGTCTTGCCCTCCCAGGGCTTAAATTCTACTGGAAGTTGACTTCATTGAACTTTATTTGAATACGTCTGCTCCAGGAAAGCAAGAAAGATTAATAAATCTCCCCACATGGTTTCTTGGACTTTGGGCTAAGATCAAGTGAAGAAATCTCTCCACCCTCTTTTGTTTTCTGACAAATGGCTAACTGT
Source organism: Galeopterus variegatus (assembly GCF_000696425.1). NCBI lineage: Eukaryota > Metazoa > Chordata > Mammalia > Dermoptera > Cynocephalidae > Galeopterus > Galeopterus variegatus. Next base: position 282,861 of record NW_007729303.1, read on the forward strand.
AAAGGACCACCCTGCCCTCACAAACTCCCAGATTCCCTTGTTTATTTGCCTTTATAAAATCCTTTGATTTTCTACCTGGAGATGCTCTTCATTAATGACCTTTCTCCCTACTGCAGTAACCTGAATAAAAAACCATCCTGTGCATTTTATCTACCATACTGGAGACATTCCATAAACAACATAAACAGATCAAATATAAAATATATTTGTTGGTATACTTCCTGCTATGGAGAAAACACAGGAAAAGGGAATTTAAAATGCTGGGATGGAGGAACTTAATTCTAAAAAGAATGGTCAGGAGAAGTTTCACTAAGAAAGTATATTTGAGGCCTGAGGTTCCAGTCAAGATGGCGGAATAGACGGTCTTCAACGTCACTCTCTCCCACAAATCAACCAATTTACATCTACAAAAATGTAACATCAGCCAAGCTGGGGCCTCTGGAGCTCAGGGGAAGAGGAGGAGAGACATACAGAGTTCATGAAGGCAGGAGAAACCACGAAGAGAGAAAGAAAAAACTGCTCTGAGCATTTCGGGCCGCGGCTGCTTTAAGACTCCAGCTGCTGAGCACATGGAGCAGCAGGAGCCAGCAGAAGCCGCAGCGGTGCCCTTCAGATGGAGTTTCTTGGAGGTGGCAGGCGAAAAGAGAGACTTGGTGGCCCCCAGGACAGCAAGACCACTAATAAGGTTCCTGTGGACCCATGCAGGAGGGAGAAGCCAGAACAGCTGTAAAAGGGGAGCCACTCAGAGGCCAGTGAGTCATCCCAAGGGACCTGCACAGGGCCCATCCCATGGGAAGTGTTTGGAGCACGGGTGGTGGGGAAGATGGGCCCACACAGAGAACACTGGAACACAGCAAGGACAGCTAATCCGCCCCCCAATCAGTGTAGGACCACTCAGAGAAGACTAGTTGGGAATGCAGAATTGCATGGGGTACACTTTGATGAAAAAAACTCAGGCCCAGATCAGAGTTTCTACAAAACCCATGAGCATCAGTCTCTGGAGAGCTGGAAGTATCTATAAGGTCAACCACTAAACCCTGAGCTGCACAAAAAGCCTTCCCTAGGGAAACAGCAGCAAAACAGCCATTTAGCTCAACCACACAGCTCAAGTACTGGTTCCCACAGGAAGTTCACCCATTTAAGAAGTAAGCAAAGGACAAAAATTCAGTTCCAGTCCAGGCACACCACCTTGAGGCCCGCAAGGGGACATGAGGCATGGAGACAGGGACTGGACCCCCCCCCTTCCCAGAACCAGGCACACCACACCAGCACCTCGGGGCCCACCCTAGGACCCGAGGCATGGGGCTGGGGACCAGACACTCCCAACAGCCAGGCATACCGCCAGCACCAAGGAGCATGCCAAAAACATCACCTCCATGTGGGTGGCCCACCACAGCCACCACCATAACCATGGCTGCCACGAAAGCAGCTAGACACAACCACCATGCAGAAGGTCCGCCAGCCACTGGAGTGCATTGGCACAAGGAGTCACCAGCAGAGATAAAGAAGAGGATGTCTCTCCCCACAAAGCCAATTTCAGAGTGACAGAAGAAACATCTGCTCTATGATAATATTGGGAGACCTGACCACACCTCTCAGCATTGGACAGATCATCTAGGCAACAAGTCAACAGAGTAACCATTATTCTTTCAGAAGGAGAGAAGCAATCTAGAGTAATTAGGGGGGAGGGAGAGGAGGATGAGGAGAGATTGGACAAGGGGCATAAAGAATAACTATGATTTGTAACAATATATATTCTAGTAACATTGATTTGATCAACATATCTCAACGCTGATCCCAAAAAATATGTATAATCAATTTTGATTCAATAAAAAGTTAAAAAAAAAAAAAAAAGAAGGTATATTTGAGCAAAGATTTGAATGGGTAAGGGAACCATTATACAGTTAACTGGGGGAAGAGCCTTTAAAATCAAAGGAACTGCAGGTACAAAGTTGAGATCAAGCCTGCCTGAGCCTCTGAGAAAACAGTAAGTAAGGATGCTTGTGTGGGTTGGAGTGAAATGGCCTGGAAGGAGAGGAGATCAGAGGAAGAGATAATAGAATAAGGGCGGAAACAGATTGTGTAGGGCCTTACCTTTTTACTCTGAGAGAAAACAAGTCACAAAAGAGTTTTGAAGAAAGGAATCACATCACTCTGCCTTACTGAAACAGCACTGTAGGGGAGCAAAGGCAGAAAGAAGCAGGAAGACCATTTACAAGGCTACCAAAACTACATGTGAGATAGTTGTGGTTTGGCCCAGGATGGTAGCAGTGAAGTCAGACAGTGGACAGATTATACATATATTTTGAAGGTACTGCCAACAGGACTTCCTGATGTATTGAATATGGGGGATGACTGCTGACCTCAGCAAATACAAGAATAGACGGGCCACTGAGACAGGAAGACTTTGAAAGGAGCATGTTATGAGAGGAAAATCAGTAAACTGGTTTGGGGCACGTTAAATTTGAGATAGCTATTATCACATCCAACTGCAAACATCAAGTAGGTGGCTGGAGACTGAATTTAGGTGAGAGTTATGGGTTAACCATGTCATTTTAAAACACTACATGCAGCTGTCAAAACTTGTAAGAATAACACGGCAACAATATTAATTTTTTTTTTTTTTTTTTGTCTTTTTCCGTGTCCGGCAACGGGATCGCAACCCTCAGTGTTGCTCCCACGCCTCGCTCAGCCAGTGAGCGGGAACCGGTCTGCATGTGGGATCCGAACCCTCGGCGGGAGCGCACGCCACACTTCCCAAGCGGCGCACTATAGCAGTGCGCCACCAGGCCAGCCCAACAATATTAATTTTACCTCATACAGTACAACTAGAATGTTACCTGATATGATGGTACTGTCCCCCTCATCATTCCTGAGTACCTACATTTTACTACGGAAAAGGTAAAGTTTCCATCACCATATCTTCTAGAATTAGACATGATGGAGAAGAATGGGGGCATTATTCTCCCACACGTCTACAATTCCGAAGTAAGGCAACAAATGGGTTGTAGGCAAATGCTCTCCAAGTGCTGCTGTACTGTCAATGTGATCAAACATAAGAGAATCAGTCAGGATAGCTTTATTTTTTTATTTTATTTATTTATTTTTTAAAAGATGACTGGTAAGGGGATCTTAACCCTTGACTTGGTGTTGTCAGCACCACGCTCTCCCAAGTGAGCCACGGGCCAGCCCCAGTCAGGACAGCTTTAAAGAATCTAATTCTATAATACTTCTCAAAGGTTCTGGATCATTCATCTCCCCCAAAGGATATGAAAATACTGCTTTAAAACAGATTTCATTTGGGCTGCTGGTTAGCTCAGCTGGTTAGAGTGTGGTATTGTAACACCACGGTCAATGGTTTGGATCCCCATACCAGCCAGCCACCAAAAAAAAAAAAAAAAAAAGAATTTTGGGGGCTGGTCGGTTGCTCACTTAAGAGCATGGTGTTGATAAAACCAACATCAAGCACTGGGATCCCCTTACCAGCCAGCCACCAAAAATAAATAAATACACTTGAGACACATCCTTCCAATCATTTTATATAAACTTTGGGGTCGAAGAGTTTTCTACCTTACTTTTTCCATTCAATTGTTTAAATTTTCTTTAATGCTTTAAAAAATATTCAGGGGCCAGCCCATGGCTCACTTGTGAGAGTGTGGTGCTGATAACACCAAGTCAAGGGTTAAGATCCCCTTACCAGTCATCTTTAAAAAAAATAAATTTAATTTAATTTAATTTAAATTTAAAAAATAAAAAAATTCAAAAATGACTTTAATGACCATGTAATGTACTGTTATATTTATCATAGTTTACTCATTTCCCTATTAATGAATGTTTGCATTGATGGGTTTTATCACAATGAAAATAGTGACTTTTACTGTTCTAAGTAAACATCTGAGACTGTTATTGTCACTGTGTTTTATGATAACCTGGCATAAATTCACATTCAAAAAAAGTATTTTGACATAAATACTTCTGGAGTTAAATGGGGAGGAATGTGCCCCTTTCAGGAAGAAAGGGATCTTCAATCCTGTTCACTGTGAAAAACTTTCAGAGCATAGCTTTCTTTTTTCCAGTCTCATCTTAAGAGTCCTTTCAAACCCTCCTACAATGGCTAGGATGTTGACCTTATTCCAGTCCCCCAAATCTGACAAATAAACCTAGTTTAGGAGTGCCTAGTACCCACTAGGACTTTGTACTGTGGGAAACAAAAGTACTATCCTGGTTGCAGAAGTTTATTCCAAGGCTTATGAACCAGAATGGTCAGGTAAACCATTTACATGAAAAAGACTAAGTTCCTGCAGGACTATTTAAACTGTCACAAGCAGATAAATCTGCAGCATATTTTCACCAAGCAAAAATCCAAATTAAGCTGCTTTCCAAGCAGCACCAAGAGACAAAAGATTTGGCAGGCAATTCTGAATATGGAACTGTGCTGGCTGCCATTTTGGTCACTAAAAGTACACCACGAAAGCTTCCTATAGTTTCGTGGAAGGTGGAGAATGGAAGAAATACTTCTAAAATGCTTTTGATAAAAAGAAAGCCAATTTCATTGTTCTCCCTCTCCTGCCACCCAAAGGAAAAAAAGATCAGTTTTTTGTCAAGTCGCATCACTCAGGAATCATAGCCTCCACTAAACTTAGTAAATTTGATGCTACAAGACTTTCAGAATGATGTCATCTCTTGTTTGCCTTGTAAAAGATCAGCATTATTTTTTTCTTGGTAGCTGGCTGATACAGGGGATCCAAACCCTTGACCTTGGTGTTATATAAAGCTGCACTCTAACCAACTGAGCTAACCAGCCAGCCCAGAGATCAGCATTACTAATATAAGGCTTCATAAAACTTATAAGACAACTTGGTAAAAATATGGCTCAAAGATTTAAATACGCAAAATGACTCAAAGGAACGGCCTAACCAACTAACAGAGTTTAAACAGGTTAATTAGGTTAGAGAAGATAGGAAAATAGGCACTGTGAAAATCTTGTATATTATTATACATTTGAAGGTAATTTTGCAATAACTATCAAAATTTTACAGGCAGATACCCTGTGACCTACTAACTTCATTTCTAGGAGTTTATCTGATAAAAATACATGAGGATGAAAATAAATACCCACATATATAAGAATGGTTAATGGAACAATTTTTATAATATAAAATTAGAAAGAAAAGGGTTCACCAAGTGCAAATTTATTAAAAATAAATTATGAATATGTATCAGCCATAAAAAATAAAGTAGATCAACATGTCTTGATATGAAAAGACATCAATAGTATATTAAATGAAAAAAGCAAATCAGAAAATATGTATAATAAAATCCCATTTATATCTGTAAAGCAATATATTAAAACCGAAAACCTTAAAACTACATGTAAAGTGCCTGCTAAATTTTCATTGAGTATTTATTGCTTTTATAAACAGCAGAAAAAAATAAACATTTTTTAAATGAAAAGACAATACCCAATTTTAAGTATAGTGAATGACATACAAATCCAAGCATCTCCTGCATAACTAGTCTCTTCAAGACAAATTAAAAGAATTAAGGGGTCATATTAAAATGTTTACTACCTAGAGGTATCAGAAGTTTATTGTGAAGAATTGATGGCAGGAGGGGTGGCTGATTGGCTCAACTAGTTAGAGTGCAGACTTCTAACCCCAAGGTCAAGGGTTTGGATCCCCTTACTGGTCAGCAGATCAATCACCCAGCCACCAAAAAAAAAGAAAAAAAAAGAGAATTGACAACATAATCCAGCACTCTTGATGAATTGTTGAATCTACATCACAGCAATTACAGCACTAAGACGTGGGTCCTATGGCTGCCCTGACTTTTGATTATATTCATCATGAAAGTGAATGAAAAGATAAGCCATCCATAGTATGTAGGCTCTCCTAATTCTGTTGGAGAATCACTAATAGATATCTAGACAAATCTAGAAAAGGAGGAATAATTTCACTGTATCCATGCCCAGAAAGAGGCAGTAATTCTGTAACATACAGATTAACCTTCTGATCTAGAAAAATTCTGCAACAGAAGTGAGTCAATACACAATTACTCCACAAGCCAATTACTCTGCAAGTTTCCTTCTATAATGTAATACCCCTCAAATTGGGAAACAAAAGCAACTACTTCCATATTTGAAGATAATTTCCTCAATCTAAAAGAGACCACACCTTTGATAAAAAGTTTTCAAAGTGAGTAAATAACATGAATTCAAATCCATGAGGAAAAATTAAGATAGCTGCTAGTATGGAAATATTCGTTTCACTTGGTATTCTCATTCTGAGAAAAATCCTAACTTTCCAGGATTGTTATATCTTAATTTTGGAAAAGCCTGAAAAGGCTAACAGATATATAAGCTTGACATAGCTATATACAGCCCTCACTTGGGCACTAAAAGTTCCTGGTGGCTTTTCTCCCTTTTATAGATAAATAAGTAAAACTACTGGGTTCCTGCTTTGTTTTCTTCTATTCTCAAATGTTTAACAAGATAATTTGTTTTTACTTGTTAAAAAATATATACTTATTATATATTTTTTGTTTATTTTAAACATCCTTTTCATAAAAGAATAATGAGCCCTAATTTTCTTACAGCTGTTTACTTTTCATTTGAGAAGGAAAGCTGGAAAGAAAGGGATTTTAATACATTTTTATTGTTTTCCATTTGCTAGAGTCTGCATACCTTACTACAGAATAGAAAAATGTGCATCCATTGTTACTTTCTATTAGTAATACTAGATGAAATGTTTGTAAAGATGTTCAGTTATCAACTAATTATATATGTAGCCATTACCAACCCATAATATACATTTCTTTGCCTTTTACTTTCACTTACATTTACACTGATAAAGTCCTTAAAACTCTTAAGTTTCTAACAGACTTTTTTTACTTGAATGTTCTTTATGTCACTCTAACTTGAAGTTGATCTCAAGGGTCAGATGCTCTAATAGCCAGGGCTGACTTCCCCAGAAGGAGACATCTAAACTAAACTATTTCTTTGGCCCAAAGACCAATTACTTATACATGCAATGTGTCTCTCAGAGGACCTAGGATTTCATATTCAATGTAGTCTCTCAATGTTCATGAAATCCACTTAAAAGTCTCATTTTTAGAACATTAAAAACAATAGCCATGGGCCAGCCCATGGCTCACTCGGGAGAGTGTGATGCTGATAACACCAAGGCCCCGGGTTCGGATCCCATGTAGGGATGGCCAGTTAGCTCACTGGCTGAGCGTGGTGCCGACAACACCAAGTCAAGGGTTAAGATCCCCTTACTGGTCATCTTTTAAAAAAAAAAAAAAGCCACTTTCTACTGTTAACAGACTAATGATTTCCCCTATACTTTTAAGACAAGAGATCAAAACAAATCAAAACCAAAATTAAAATCCCAACCATAGAAGCACACTGCAGGCTCAGGACCTTCAATGCAGCAGAGTGCAAAGTCACAGTCAGGAGAGAAGCCAGGTTTCCTTCAACCTAGAAAAAGCCAACTGCTAACAAGAAATCAAATATAGCCCCCATTTGACTTACTTCATCAAACTTCCCAAGCAAAAAGTATATATCATATTGTCATCACATTTCAAATGCATAACTTTAGGACTCAAATTGAAAGATGATTTGGTCAAATTTATCTGATGTAACACACCAGAAATGACCTTTGAAACCAACTTAACTCTTTTACTCTAGTCAAAACTGCACAACTAACAGGAAGAAAATTCTTGAAAATATGATAGTTACCACTTAGAATATGGCAACTTCCTCACCTTAACCACACACATAAACACAAAAACAATTCAGCCTCTAGTAGTTCTGCATTGTTAGATGAGTCTGCATTTTCTGTTTTAAGATATCCTGGGCTTAACAGGCCTTGCTGCTGTATCCATGTTCTTAACATGTTCAGAAACTACTACTACTACCGTGATTTTAGCAGTTCATATTCACCTCTTTTTCTTATTGGATAAGAATACAATTACACAACCTTGACAACAATACTATGGAAAGAATTAGTAAATCAGACATGTTAATCAATTATGAATGTTTCTTATGCCCTGTGAATGGACCCAAAACATAATATAATGAGCCAACACAGTACACAAAATACATAAAATTAAAAGAAAGAAATTGAAACTTGAGAAGGCAAGCTCCAAAGACAACCTAAAAAATAAAGTATGAATACCACAGCCTGAAAAACTACAAAAAAAGCTTCAGAATAAATATTTTTCTAAGAGTTAATAGACACTTGGCATTGAGGTAAACTCTAACTTTTTAAAGCTGATAATAGCAAAACTACAGAATATTCCTACGGCAGAACAATGTGGCCCTTTCTTTAAAACAGAAAACAAAATGTGGGCTACTTACCCATCCATATCCAACATAATAACCATAATAGAAAATATAACAAAAATAAACATAATCCAATATCAGACATATAAAACACAGTACTCAATGCTAAGAATTATTGCTCTAACTGCTTTTTATTCTTTCTAGTTTAACTAATGCATTTCTTGTCCATTCTCCCCAATTTACCTTAAAATTCCTATAGTCTGTGGATGCAGCAACAGGGACTCTGCACACTTTTTTTACTGTTGTTACTTGTTTGCTTTTTATTTTTTTTTTTTATTTTTTTTTTTTAAAAAGATGACCGGTAAGGGGATCTTAACCCTTGACTTGGTGTTGTCAGCACCACGCTCAGCCAGTGAGCAAACCGGCCATCCCTATATGGGATCCGAACCCGTGGCCTTGGTGTTATCCGCACCGCACTCTACCGAGTGAGCCACGGGCCGGCCCACTTGTTTGCTTTTTAAAATAATGTTTAGAGTCCGTGTAATTGAAATTGCTGCATCCTTTTTTAAAATTAAGTTTTTTATTCAGAAAATCTGAAAAATACAGAAAAGTATAAAGGAAAAAAACATTTGCAGTTTCACTATCTGATCACTTTTACTACTGTGAATATCCTTTGAGTCTTATCTCTAATAGAAATATTATCACTTCTCGTTCTATGGTTTAGTTTACAAAATTGCAATTACTGTACACTATTTTTTAATGTTTTCATTTTAAAACGAGTATTTCCCACAACCTTAAATATTATGTGGGAACAATTTTAATAGCTTCATTGACTGGAATTCCATCCTTAAGTGTAAAAGGGTTAAAAAAATAAGCATTAAGGCCCGGCCCGGTGGCTCACTTGGGAGACTGCGGTGCTGATAACACCAAGGCCCCGGGTTCGGATCCCATATAGGGATGGCCGGTTGGCTCACTGGCTGAGCGTGGTGCTGACAACACCAAATCAAGGGTTAAGATCCCCTTACCGGTCATCTTTAAAAAAAAAAATTAAAAAAAAAATAAGCATTAAAATAATATCCTTTTCTCTGTCCCTTCCTTATATAACCTGAGCTCAGGAAAACACAGTAAACCATTCGCACTGGCTCTGTGTGATAAACACTTCCTGAGAAATGTGGGACCTAATAATGTTCAAGCGTTAAGCCAAAAATATTATGCATTAATGGCATTTCAAGCACTATTCCGTGGAGTGGATGTGAACTTACTGGAAGTAGGCAAATCTCCTAAATTTTGCAGTGCTAAAGTAGTTCCCTATTCTGGCTACAAGAAAGCGCCACTCTTTTTATTAAAAAAGCTAGAGCGAAGCAGTGAAAATTTCACGACTCAACAAAACACTGAGTTCGTTAAAACTGGCGCTTCCAATGGCAAACAGAGATGGACATGTAACGCGCACAAGGCACTGCGTGGGACAGCTGCGACTCAGGACAACGCTAAAGGGGGCCCGTGGAAAGGAAGAAGGGTAGAGAGGGGCTGTGATCATTACTAGGCTGGCGTACGAGCAGAAATCTCAGCTGCGTTATCAATACTTTATCTTTCTATTCCTGGCATCACGGGGCTCAAACGTCACCAAAAAAAGATCCGCCGGCAGAACACCCGGCAGAGTGACGCACATCTTACCATATGGATTCTCGTCAGTCAGAACCGAGAAGCGCCCAAGCCCGCCCAGTGAAGGGAGGTGGGTCCCCAGAGCCGCCAGCTCCCCCTACCCCTGGCACACAGGCGGGGACTGCACGCGGGGATCGGAGCCTCCAGGACCACTGGACCGGACGCCTCAGGGGCTGGCTCGGGCCCCAGGGGCTGTGAATTCGCGGCCCGAGAAGGTCGCCAGTGCGGCGCGCGCGCCAGGGGTCAAATCCCCACCCCAACAGTCCCAGCCTGGAGGGAGACCCTGCCTGCCACTGCCTCCGCGAGGCGGCCGAGCCGGGGGTGCCGGCCAAAGACCGTCCTCGCCCCTTTCCCCACACCCCCGCAGTCTAACCCTCTCCAGGGATCTAAACCCACCGAGGACCGTACCTGAGGGGGCAGCGCCACCTTGCCCGACTGCGCCGGCTGTCACGGTGGCGGCGGTCGCAGCCCGGGCGTCAGTGACGCTTTCATAAAAACAACAACCTGCTCGCAGGCGTCCGCAGCCGAGAAGCGGCAGCCGGCGGGGTGCCGCACCGCATGCCGGGACTCGTAGTCCCGCCCGCGCCTCACGCCGCGCCGCGGCGGAGGGAAGAACTACGACTCCCGAAGAGGAGCGCGGTCCGCGGCGGGGAGGCTGCAGGAAATTGGGCCAGGTGGCCGCGGATCCCCACAACATCCGGGCCCCGGCGCCCGCGGCCGGTTGCTAAGGAGACGGGCTGCAACCACTAGAAAGGATTCGCGGTTTCACCCCGGATGACAGCTCCCTGGATTGGGCGCTATTGATCCAGCTAGCGGTTCGTTTTCCCTTTGCTTTTTTAATTGGGTGCGGTTGAAAGGCTGCGTCCCTGGGTGCTCGGCGGTATTCTTGCCATCCACTTTCGGAAAAGACAGCGTTTGCCGAAAAAATTAACAAAGATGATAGCGAGAAAGACGGCCTACGACTGGGTGGGTTTGGGCAGAGGGCTTGTTGTTCTTGAATGTTGGTATTCTTTAGCATAATCTGAGGAACCACCTACTCCCACCCCACCCCCACAAAACCCCTTCTAGGCAACCACTGAATTTTTACATTTACAAAAGAAAGAAAATATTAAGGAAGTTGGTGAGCCTGAGCATATACAAAAGGATGCTTCAAAATTAATTTTATTTTTTTTTTTTTGCTTTTGTGTTAACTATAGTTAACAGCAACTGTGACACACACCAAAAAGCACGATTTTTAATTTTATAATTACAGCTTCTGTAATGGACATTTTTATTACACAATGAATTGTTTTCACTTATCTTTTTCTATAAATGTGTGTGTGTGCTTATACCGAAGGACTTTGAAAAGTCAAAGTGGCCTGGATTTCCCTAACTTTAGTAGAATCCGAAAATTAAATTAGTAAGAAAACTAATACAGTACCACCTAGTTGTAGATTTTTATGCTTTTCAAGGCATTTTCATGGGCTAATTATAGGACTTTATCTCTTTTAAAAGAATCATTTACATTTTTCTTGTTTTGTGGCTGCATGATAAGGGGATCTGATCCCTTGACCTTGGTGTTATGCACACCTGGCTCTCACCAGCTGAGCTAACTAGCCAGCCTTAATCATTTACAACTTTAATTAACCTTCTTATCCTTAAGTGTATAACAGTTGATGACATATGTTATCTGGCAGAATTTTAAGTAATCCTTTTGTTGTTCTTTGTACAATATTAAGCTGTTTTGTTTTGTTTTTAAATGTATCTAGCTTGAACTCCAAATTTTAAGACTATCAGATTTGAAAAAGGTAAAACCCAAATAAGAAAGCTGCAGTGAGGGCTTATGACAAAGTAAAAACAATGGGTATTTTGTTTCTGAATCTATAAACATTTGTGAATTATCCTGGAGATCTAAAAGATTTAGGTAGACACTTTTCTAGATTTTTGTGATACAAATTTTGCCAGCAGAGTTTAACAGCTAATTTGCCTTCTGTTTCGACTATATTCGGTTTTCTGTATTACATTTTGAGGCAAAGCAGATCAGAATTTTAGAACCACTAGTAGNGACTATATTCGGTTTTCTGTATTACATTTTGAGGCAAAGCAGATCAGAATTTTAGAACCACTAGTAGAGAGGGTGTATTTCATAAAAGGAAGAGTCCTTAGTGACTGAAGGAGATAGTATTAACAATAACAAGGAAAACACTACAGGTTGCCCTGGGCAACCTAATTTATGCCTAGTCACCTATAAAAGTAAGTTGGGGGATACTTTTTCCCACAAGTCGTAGGGCAAACACCTTCTACCTATGAAGCTTTCCCCTGCACTAACGAAACCTAAACCTTTTGAGAAAAGCTGACCTGTTGAGATACCATCAAAGTCTTAAGGTTTTTTTGATTTACTGTTATCCAGTTTCCATGCTCTTGATATTTAAAACAGATTAATAAGCAGTGTCAAAAAGAATAAACAGCAAGATCTGATGAGAATAGCATTGATCTGAGACTCAAAAAACCCGAGTTCTCCTTCCAGCTTTGCCAGCTACAAGATTATGTGTACCAAATGAATAATAGTATATGGTAGTATACTATTATACAGTGTTATTAACCTGTAAATTTCAGAACTGAATTCTGGAAGATTATA
>NW_007729303.1:296680-303830 GCF_000696425.1 Galeopterus variegatus
AAAAAAAAAAGATTTCAAAACAAAAATGTTCAACATATTCCAAAACTTAACTTTGCTGAAACATTAATTAAAATAATCCAGGAATTCCGGGTGAGTTGGGTTATGCTAAAAGTAACCTAGCTAATCTGACCCAAACTTGAAACTCAAAAAGGCTTTCTCCTCACTTAAGCCTAACACAATAGCTCTGTAAAGTATTATCACCATTTTAGATTGAAGAAACTGAGATAATATGCTGGCTAGTCTTCAGGATTTAGGTTTTTTTAAAGGTCTCAACCTCATGAATGACAAGAGTCTATTGTAGAGTATTGAAAGAAAAAGAATAGAACTTTAAGTCATATAAACAATCTTCTATTTAATGCACCTTCAAGTCAAGGTTATAGCACCTCATGCCAATCACTATTAGGTCATTTAGATATAGTAACAGAATTTCTAATCTACAAGGGACTCAAATCTTAACTATTCCAGAGGTTGCCAAGGTATTGTTTTTTTTGTTTTTGACTACCAAAATTACTTGCCTACATGGACACCACAGAGTACACTTATTAAGGTCCTTATAACAAGTAAATATGCACATTATGCTGTTTGAATAACCGAAAATCACTTAGTATTGCTACCTTTGGTGAGCCCTGATAATCTGAGTCCTCAGATTAGAAAACAGAACCATCTAATCCATCTCCTTTGTTTTATATTTATTGATAAGGAACTTGAATCCTTGTAAAATAATTTCATCAATCACACTGCTTTTATCAATGCCAACGTTAGAATCCAGAACTGGTAACATCTAATTCGTGCTTTTTATAACTCTTACAGCAGCAGGTACACAAATAAAAAATGTTTCCCAATTAATCTGTTTGACATGTTCTTGTATAATTTATGCAGCTATCGTTATTATCTGGCTCTATATCCCTTTCTCTCTCTCCAAATCCCCACACTCCTAAGCCTGCCTCCCAAAGGCCTCTTTTTTTTCCCTCAGGTTCATCATTTATTGTACAAATTGACTATCACAGAATGAGTTGCAATAGCTTCTCCAGGCATGGGAACTTAACAGTTGAGGTACAGTTTAGAAAGTTTATGTTGCTTTCATAGCTGGAGTTTTTTTAGACCTTAACCTGAAGTATAAGATCATCAAAGCAATGCTTCCATATGTGGCAAAAATATGGAATGCTTCACAAATCTGCGTGTCATCCTTGTGCAGGGGCCATGCTAATCTTCTCTGTATTGTTCCAATTTTAGTACATGTGCTGCTGAAGCGAGCACTCAAAGACCTCTTTAATACCTGGCCTTTAGCCACATCTTTCATAACAAGCGTGTTGCCCAGTACTCAAAGTGTGACCCAGGGACCAGCAGCATGGGACTTTGTTAGAAACACAGAATCTTGTCCTCACCCCAGACCAGAATCAGAAATCTACATATTTAACAATATCCCTGAGTATTTCATATGCACATTTAAGTACCAGAAGCACTGCCCTAGAGAACAACACTGCAATGGAGAAAGGCCATCTAGTTTAACATATGTAATATTTGTGTTATTAAGTAGTTAGTAAGGTACTACTGAGATTTTGTTTCTAATTAACAAGGTCAAAGGAATGAGGAGGGCCGTAAAGGTGGCTGGGTCAGTGACAGCTAGAGTTTCAAACAAGCTAGATATTCATGAAACAATGCCCTTATTCCCAAGAACTCACCAATGAGGAGATTTTTCTGAGGCAATAGATTAAAGGCTCTCATTTCAAGATACCAAAACAATAGAACAATAACGGAAGACTTGGATCCTCAAATTACATCAGCTTTTGAAGAAATGAATAGTAACCCGGAGAGTAGGAGGGGGAAAAAAAGGCCAGTAATTTTATTTCTTACACCTATATTTGCAATAGGAAAATTTACAACAAAAAGATAAAGATTTTTTTCCCTTGCGGAATAACAGCACAAAAACCTGCATTCTTAAACTGGATTTTCAAAAAGCCACAAAGTGATCCAAAAGATTTGTCAAAAGTGTTTAAAGAAGCTCTTCTGAAAAGTTCCTTCACCTTATGATTATTATTAAAATTAGGCAAAACAAGAGATCATACATAGTATACTATACCATGATACTGCCTCATTTTATAAACTGCATAAAGTCATAAACTTTTAAATTCTATGGAGTAAATCGAGTTAGTAGAAAAAAATCTAAGAGGTCAAATAATCCAGGCTTTCTTATTTAACAAACAGAAAATTGAGGCACAGAGAATCTAAGTGACTTACCCAAGTTCACATTCCTTTCCACTGTACTTGATTCATATTTTTAAAACCCTTATTCATGGGCCAGCCCGTGGCTCACTCGGTAGAGTGCGGTGCTGATAACACCAAGGCCACGGGTTCGGATCCTATATAGGGATGGCCAGTTTGCTCACTGGCTGAGCGTGGTGCTGACAACACCAAGCCAAGGGTTGAGATCCCCTTACCGGTCATCTTTTAAAAAAAAAATCCTTATTCATGGAAAAATACTTTCAAAGAATTTATTAGGGACACTTCAGATAGAACATTAATAGTTGACTATGTTGAATATGGCTTTATAGTACTTTTAAATAAAAAGCTGGTGTTTAGAGATGTTTGTTGTGGAGTATGCGTAAAGCAAATGTACTTCACAGGGCCTGGTTTTCCAAAGCCTTGCAGTTTCAAATACTGATCTTGCAAAGGACAGGAAATTTTCCCCAGGCTATAGTCTCTGTTGTAAGATAAAGAACTGTAACACAGCAAGGTTGCTGGCTGAAAGACAGACAGGTTACTGATTGATATGTAAAGATACTGGGAAATTGCTGTAAGAAGAGAATGTTTGCTAAACTCAAGCTTTTGTTGTAAACTGCATTATGGAAGGTCACCCTGCCTTTCATACTGAATGTTACTAGCTTCTATTGTTAAACTTGTTAAACTGTACTTAGCAAAAACACCACCTATGTTCTCTTCCTGTAACTTCCTGGTCTGGAGAATAAATATGGGAAGAGAACCTCAATTCGTGGTTAATTTCCCAAATGGAAGGAATGCCTCACTCTTGAGGGTTCTGGGAGATTAACCCCTTTTCGGGGCTTCTCACTGCTCAGAAGAGATGGGCTTTGAGAAATCTTTGGTGGCTCCATCACCCAGGGAAAAGGGGTGACAAATCCGTGGGAGGCAAAGCAACAGTTTGTATGGGGAAAACATTAAACACAGGTAGATAAATATAAGACAATATATTATATATATAAAAGTTCTTACTTATATTTATGATTTTCCCAACTAGAAATGCAAATGAAATTGAGTTTATAAAGGAATAGCCATTACAAGATTTCTGGAAAAAATTAAACAGTATAATACAATCTCAAGGTGAATTAATGAAACAAAAAATCTATAGTAACAGAACTTTAGAGAATCCCCTCAGTTTGTAATTATTCTGAGATAATGAAGCCAGGCCTGGGTTAATGTTTATCTTATACCAATGCAAGGCTGAGTAAGAAACTATTTTCAAGTACTTTATTAGTATTTTTGGCATAAGCAATATAATTAAGATTAATGTCCGTCTAATCAGTACATATTTCAGTTCTTTTGTAAGAAATGCTGTGCATTAAATTTTTTCTACAATAAAGTTTCTTAGGATAAAATAACTAAAATTTCTAGATTCAAAATCATGACTTTTTTTTTTTTTTTTTTAAAGATGACCGGTAAGGGGATCTTAACCCTTGACTTGGTGTTGTCAGCACCACGCTCACCCAATGAGCTAACCGGCCATCCCTATATGGGATCCGAACCCAGGGCCTTGGTGTTATCAGCACCGCACTCTCCCGAGTGAGGCACGGGCCGGCCCAAAATCATGACATTTTTTAAGTTCTTGATATATTTTGTTAATCTTTAAAAATGTGGTTATATTAATTTACCTAGCCATCATCAATGCAAAGTGCTGTTTCACTGCCAAAATTAAAAATCATAATTTTAAAAAAAAAAATTCCTTCTAGTTATCATTTATATTTTTTAAATTACTGTTGTGTTTCTTACCTAGATATATTTTATCTTTGAGAATAGTGTGTTAATTACCTTTGTTTTATCAGAGTCAGTGTTTTATTATTTTATATGTAGGAATAAAAAATACTTTATAAGGTAAATACATTAATCCTTTCTAGGTAGTGTTTCCTACCTAGATTGTCATTCTTTCTATGTAGTGTTATCAGTCTGTTGTTTGCCTTTAAATTTTGGTTAACTATAATTTCGTATATAGCTTAGTTAAATACATCAGACTTTTCCTTTACATTTTCTTTTGTCACTTTTAAATTTATAATTTTCTCTTTACTGTGAGGGTTAAAATACCTTCCCTTCCTAGTTCCTAATTTTTCTATCATGTGATTTTCAAATTTTATAATTTTTTTCTCTCGTGTTTTTTTAAGTAGTATTTAAACAAATTCATCTGAAATTTATTTTGGTAATATTGGAAAGTGAAGGCCTACAGTTTTTTAAATAGCTAGCTGATGGGAAAACAGAATAGTTTAATCAGGCCCCCTCACCTTAGGTCAAGTTGGAGGTGGTGCAGTGCATTCTTTGTAAGCAAATTGGGGGGGGGGTGGAGTTAGTGCACCTGTGCAGGCACCGTGGACGCGTGTGGCCATGCTCTCCAACTTATGGGTACCAAGGACCTGTTTGCCAGTTACCTAGCTCATAGACTTGCATGTGAGGGTCTAGTGACCCAGCCTGGCATGTGTGGGGTTTGGGGACCCAGCCTGGTGTGTGAGGGGTCTGGGGACCCAGCCTGGCGTGTGAAGGGTTTGTGACCCAGTCTGGACAATGGGCTTGAGGGGTCTGAGCTCCTCCAGACCCAGCCCTAGCTCGATACTAGCCCATTTCCAAACGTTATTAATTGAGCTGGTTTCCTATGTGTTTGTCTTTTTTTTTTAACTGATGAATTAAAGTTGTATATGTATAGTGTACAATATGATGTTTTAAAATACATGTACATTGGGCCGGCCCGTGGCTCACTCGGGAGAGTGCGGTGCTGATAACACCAAGGCCCCGGGTTTGGATCCCACATAGGGATGGCCGGTTCGCTCACTGGCAGAGCGTGGTGCTGACAACACCAAGTCAAGGGTTAAGATCCCCTTACCGGTCATCTTTTAAAAAAAAAAATAAAATAAAATAAAATAAAATAAAATACATGTACATTGAAGAATGGCTAAATCAAGCTAATTAACATATGCATTACCTCACATATTTATTTGTGAGAATAGTTAAAAATCTACTCTCAGCAATTTTCAGGTATATAGTACATTGTTATTAACTATAGTTGCCATGTCATAGAAATGTTTGTCTTCTAATAATAAAATGTAAGCTCTAGGAACTTTATATTGTTCATCACTGTATTCCTAGCATCTAACAATGCCTGGCACACAGTAAGTGTTCAATAATTTTTTTTTTTTTTTTTTTTTTTTAAAGATGACCGGTAAGGGGATCTTAACCCTTGACTTGGTGTTGTCAGCACCACGCTCACCCAATGAGCTAACCGGCCATCCCTATATGGGATCCGAACCCAGGGCCTTGGTGTTATCAGCACCGCACTCTCCCGAGTGAGCCACGGGCCAACCCCTCAATAAATATTTTTTGAATTGATGAATGAATTATATTTCTGGGCTATATAGTCTATCCCATTTAAATTCTTTCACCTTCATTATTGAAGTTTGATGTTTTTTACACTTGACTTTACTAAGGATAACTCATGTTATATGCATATACCAGAAAACTATATGCACTTTTGCATTCATTGCTTTTAATATCTTGCTCCCTCCCTCCCCAAACAACTAAATTACTTATATTTTAAATATTTATTAAATTTAGCTCATATAGTCTCCACCAACACTGTGTGTTGGATGAGGCCTTGTTATTGCCTGTTGGGATCAAAAGTCCTGGTTCTCTTTGCCTTATCTGATGCCAACACAGTGGGGGATAGGCTTGCCTCATTATTGCCTGGTAGCATTGAGGTCTAGAATCCCAGCTCACCTGGCATGGATAGGGGTGGGGCAATAGTGTTTCTGTGGTGTTTGGTTGGAGTAGAGCAGTTATCAGCTAAAAGTTTTCTGTCTTGCTAGACTGCCCCTTTCCTGATCCTATTGCTAGAAAGAGCACATGCAAACTTTGGTTGAAGCTTTTCTTGTTTGTGCCCATTGGTGTTTCTATGTTGTCAGCTTCCTTAGCTCTAAGTCACAGGGAAAAAAAAAAAAAATCTCAGGGAATTCACCACCATGTTGTTACTTGGATTTTTAGTTCCTTAGATAGTCTGCCTTATTTTCTCCACCACAGACTTCTTGAGTTTGTTTGATATATAATGTCCAGGGATTTCAGTTGTATTTAGTTGTAGGAGTAGGGAAAAGTACAAGGGTACTTCAAAAAGTTTATAGAAAGATTTGTATTATCTTTTCATTCTATTTTTCCACAAACTTTTAAAAGTACCATTGTCTGTCTAATTCATTTTCTCAGAAGCCAAAATCTCCATTCTATCATTTGTAAAAGTTGCTATTTTAAAAATATGTAATTACAGATAAGATTTCCTTTATTTATTTATTTATTTATTATTTTTTTAAAAAGATGACCAGTAAGGGGATCTCAACCCTTGGCTTGGTGTTGTCAACACCACGCTCAGCCAGTGAGCCAACCGGCCATCCCTATATAAGATCCGATCCCGTGGCCTTGGTGTTATCAGCACCGCACTCTCCTGAGTGAGCCACAGGCCGGCCCCAAGATTTACTTTAAAAAATTAATTAAGTTTGATTGTGAACAAAAGCGAATTGTGCTGCATGTTAAATAATAATATATTTCACCATTGTTATATGATTTAAATTCAACTAATTTTTCTCATGGTAGAGAATTTTTATATTTATGTGAAATTAGCAGAAACCCAGAACAGTATTTACATAAATTTAAAAAAAAAAAAAAGATATATATATATATATATATATATATAATTGCCTAGTAAATCTTTATTTATTTAGTTGTAGTAATAAGTAGTAATGTATAGTTGTTACACAGTGGAGGAAATACATTGAGTTAATTAAATTTCCACTAGAGAGTCACTAAAATCTCCATTAGGAAATGCCAGAAATATTGGAATAAGCAAAATATGCTTGTGAAAAAACTTTATTAATTTATTACATGTATTATATAT
>NW_007729303.1:303879-307295 GCF_000696425.1 Galeopterus variegatus
ATATATAATACATGTAATAAATTAATAAAGTTTTTTCACAAGCATATTTTGCTTATTCCAATATTTCTGGCATTTCCTAATGGAGATTTTAGTGACTCTCTAGTGGAAATTTAATTAACTCAATGTATTTCCTCCACTGTGTAACAACTATACATTACTACTTATTACTACAACTAAATAAATAAAGATTTACTAGGCAATTATATATATATATATATATATATATATCTTTTTTTTTTTTTTAAATTTATGTAAATACTGTTCTGGGTTTCTGCTAATTTCACATAAATATAAAAATTCTCTACCATGAGAAAAATTAGTTGAATTTAAATCATATAACAATGGTGAAATATATTATTATTTAACATGCAGCACAATTCGCTTTTGTTCACAATCAAACTTAATTAATTTTTTAAAGTAAATCTTGGGGCCGGCCTGTGGCTCACTCAGGAGAGTGCGGTGCTGATAACACCAAGGCCACGGGATCGGATCTTATATAGGGATGGCCGGTTGGCTCACTGGGTGAGCGTGGTGTTGACAACACCAAGCCAAGGGTTGAGATCCCCTTACTGGTCATCTTTTTAAAAAAATAATAAATAAATAAATAAATAAAGGAAATCTTATCTGTAATTACATATTTTTAAAATAGCAACTTTTACAAATGATAGAATGGAGATTTTGGCTTCTGAGAAAATGAATTAGACAGACAATGGTACTTTTAAAAGTTTGTGGAAAAATAGAATGAAAAGATAATACAAATCTTTCTATAAACTTTTTGAAGTACCCTTGTACTTTTCCCTACTCCTACAACTAAATACAACTGAAATCCCTGGACATTATATATCAAACAAACTCAAGAAGTCTGTGGTGGAGAAAATAAGGCAGACTATCTAAGGAACTAAAAATCCAAGTAACAACATGGTGGTGAATTCCCTGAGATTTTTTTTTTTTTTCCCTGTGACTTAGAGCTAAGGAAGCTGACAACATAGAAACACCAATGGGCACAAACAAGAAAAGCTTCAACCAAAGTTTGCATGTGCTCTTTCTAGCAATAGGATCAGGAAAGGGGCAGTCTAGCAAGACAGAAAACTTTTAGCTGATAACTGCTCTACTCCAACCAAACACCACAGAAACACTATTGCCCCACCCCTATCCATGCCAGGTGAGCTGGGATTCTAGACCTCAATGCTACCAGGCAATAATGAGGCAAGCCTATCCCCCACTGTGTTGGCATCAGATAAGGCAAAGAGAACCAGGACTTTTGATCCCAACAGGCAATAACAAGGCCTCATCCAACACACAGTGTTGGTGGAGACTATATGAGCTAAATTTAATAAATATTTAAAATATAAGTAATTTAGTTGTTTGGGGAGGGAGGGAGCAAGATATTAAAAGCAATGAATGCAAAAGTGCATATAGTTTTCTGGTATATGCATATAACATGAGTTATCCTTAGTAAAGTCAAGTGTAAAAAACATCAAACTTCAATAATGAAGGTGAAAGAATTTAAATGGGATAGACTATATAGCCCAGAAATATAATTCATTCATCAATTCAAAAAATATTTATTGAGGGGTTGGCCCGTGGCTCACTCGGGAGAGTGCGGTGCTGATAACACCAAGGCCCTGGGTTCGGATCCCATATAGGGATGGCCGGTTAGCTCATTGGGTGAGCGTGGTGCTGACAACACCAAGTCAAGGGTTAAGATCCCCTTACCGGTCATCTTTAAAAAAAAAAAAATAAATAAAATAAAATAAAATAAAATACATGTACATTGAAGAATGGCTAAATCAAGCTAATTAACATATGCATTACCTCACATATTTATTTGTGAGAATAGTTAAAAATCTACTCTCAGCAATTTTCAGGTATATAGTACATTGTTATTAACTATAGTTGCCATGTCATAGAAATGTTTGTCTTCTAATAATAAAATGTAAGCTCTAGGAACTTTATATTGTTCATCACTGTATTCCTAGCATCTAACAATGCCTGGCACACAGTAAGTGTTCAATAATTTTTTTTTTTTTTTTTTTTTTTTAAAGNCGTGGCCTTGGTGTTATCAGCACCGCACTCTCCCGAGTGAGCCACAGGCCGGCCCCGGTAAGCCGATCTTAACCCTTGACTTGGTAGTGTCAGCACCACGCTCTCCCAAGTGAGCAACCGGCCATCCCTATATAGGGATCCGATCCCATGGCCTTGGTGTTATCGGCACCACACTCTCCCAAGTAAGCCACAGGCCGGCCCCAAGATTTACTTTAAAAAATTAATTAAGTTTGATTGTGAACAAAAGCGAATTGTGCTGCATGTTAAATAATAATATATTTCACCATTGTTATATGATTTAAATTCAACTAATTTTTCTCATGGTAGAGAATTTTTATATTTATGTGAAATTAGCAGAAACCCAGAACAGTATTTACATAAATTTAAAAAAAAAAAAAGATATATATATATATATATATATATAATTGCCTAGTAAATCTTTATTTATTTAGTTGTAGTAATAAGTAGTAATGTATAGTTGTTACACAGTGGAGGAAATACATTGAGTTAATTAAATTTCCACTAGAGAGTCACTAAAATCTCCATTAGGAAATGCCAGAAATATTGGAATAAGCAAAATATGCTTGTGAAAAAACTTTATTAATTTATTACATGTATTATATATATTAATTTAATTTACATATTAAAATTACATAAATGGTACCACCATCCATCCTAGTGTTTGTCTGGAAATCTGGGAGTCATCCTAGATCTGTTCCTCTCTTCACTATCCATATCCAGTCACCAGATCCTGTGAATTCTACTTCCAAAATACGTTTCAAATTTGTTTACCCCTCTCCATCTCTGTGCCACTACCCTACTATAAATCATCACTGTCAGTCACATGGACTACTCCCGCTCCACTCCATGCCCATACAAGCCCTAACAGCAGCCAAAGTAATTTTACTAAAAATTATGTTCCATCATGGCACACTTTTTCTTAAAACCCTTCAATTGTTTTTCACTGCTTTACAGTGAAGAGTCAAAGTTTTTAACATAGTCAACAGGACTCTGCAAGTTCTGGCCCCTGCCTCTCTGTTCTTATCTCAACACATATTCACCCTAACTTACTTGACTTTGGCCTCAATAACTTTCTCTTTGTTTCTTCTTCTATCTTTTCCTTCCTTGCCTTCCAGTCTTAGATTCAATGATACTTCACCAGAATGGCTTTCTCTATCCCCCCACACTAGGTTGGAATGCCCAGTATGTCCTCCTAAATAGCTTGTATTTTTCTCTCATAGCACTTATCACAATTATAATCATTCAGTTAGTTGTATAATTATTTGCTTAATGGCTGCCCCCCACAAGGCTCAGATCCCTTAATGTTTGTCTTGTTCCTTTCTCACTCTAAAATTGAGCTGTACTTCTTC
>NW_007729303.1:307936-310969 GCF_000696425.1 Galeopterus variegatus
GCATGCTTTTGACAAGTGTGCTCTGTGCAGGTATACATGATTTAATGGTAGTCTTCAACACCCTCAAGAGAACAGGATTCTCAAAAAAGGGGAGTGAACAGTGCTAAGTTTAATTTTTTTTTCTCACAACTTTGTAATTGAGAATGATTTTATGTGTTTATTTTTTTAGGATAAGAAAAGTACTTCAACTTCAAATCCAGACACAGAAATGAAACCTGAACAACTGCCTCCTTGTGTGAACCCTGGCAATCCTGTGTTTTCATGTATGTTGGACCCAAAGACACTCCATACAGCTACCTCACTATCAAAACCTCAGATGATTATGTATAAAACCAATTCAAGTCATTATGGTGAATTTTTACCTATGCCGCAGTTTTTTCCCTGCAATTATACTCCAAAGGAGCAAGTATTTTCAAGCCATATCAGAGCAACTGGACTTTATCAAAATAACACTCTAAATACTGCACCTGACAGAAACAGAACCCTTGATTTTCCTAATTTTCAACACACACTATGAAAATATATTCCTTTGTATATCTAAGAGGAAATATACTCAGGAAAAATAAGTTTTAAAACTAAGGCTAGAATTCCTAATTTACAATATAAAAATAATTGAATCAGTTTTAAAAATAACTTTAAGAAATAAAGTATTTCAGCTGATAACTGAATAACAGTGATTTTTTAAAAATAAGATGTGTTTAAAATAGCAGAATAAAAGGCATAAAGTGCTTTAGTACATCCTACCTTTATTTCGTACATGTACTCCAAAAACTTCAAAAGGCTTTCATGATCTCACTCATCTACTGAGTATATGTATCAACAGGAGCTCTAAGAAAAAAACGTATTAAGAAAGATTCTGATCAATAATTTCCCATGTTTCTGTTTATTTCAACTAATAGCTTACAACTCAGGAGAATGTTAGTTTCCACTGTCAGGATGGTGGAAGAGAGGACTGGCTATTTATTTAGCAAATATTTACTGAATGCCTACTTAGGGTAGACATTATACTATACAAATGGGGACAAAAAAATAAAAAGTGACTTTTATTGTTTCAATTAACAATATTTTGGGGGAATGAGATTATCAAATTAGTATGTGATAATTTGTGTAATGTAAAGCATGCACAAGGCATTAAAGACACAGAGACAGAATTGCTCAAATTGAGACCAAGATCAGAAGTGTTCTGGAGAACATAAAGCTAAATCAAAGGAAAAGTCATTCCAGGCAGAAGAAACTATACATATAAAAGTAAAAAGATGTGAGAGAATGTGGTATCTATTTATAAACTCAATTAATTTGATATACCTTTAACATAGTGTGCGCATTGGTAGGTGATGGGCTATACAATTCTTCAAAATCTGTGATTCCACTGTACACAGAGATTTATTTCATATGCCATCTGTTTAAACCATATGTTCAATGAAGTCTGAGTACCTCTACTGAAAAAAAAAAATCAATGTTCTTATTTCTTCCCTGTTGGTTTCAGGTTCAGGATATTTCCATCAATTAGAAAGAACAATCTTGTGAGTCACTAGGGGGTGAGAAAAGCTGAATCTTCTAGTTATAAAAGTAGCTTGATGTGAGGAAATAGCTCAGACTCTGCAGCCTCATCAACTTCTGCCAAATATCCCCCAAAACTGATATTTGGTAATGCACAAGCAAGAAGAAAAATTAGTTTTGCTGACTTCCTCCAAAACATCAAACAGCAAGGCACTGCACAAGATTTCCAGGTGAATGTCACAATAGAATTTGAGTTTATCAGCCTTTTCTCCCTGCATAAACTATACAACCATTTTTTTCCCTTCACTGTAGTTGCCCAGTTTCTGGCAAGTGAATCCTCCTTTTTAATACGTAGAATCCATTATTAACCTAAACTTTTTTACTATGGCCTTTCCTCTAAGGATTGAGGTATTATCAAGAGAAGGGAGGGACTGAAACAGGACAAACCTCGATATTCCCCCTAGCTATCCTGATAACCCCAGCCAGAGCTGGTCTTGGCTAGGCGGCACAGAAATAAATTCTGTAGTCTATTAAGTGTGCAATAGCATAATGTCTAAAAAAAAAAACAATGTACATACCTTAATTTAAATATACTTTATGGTTAAAATATGCTAACGATCATCTGAGCCTGCAGCAAGTTGTAATCTTTTTGCTGGTGGAGGAGGGTCTTGCCTTGATGTTGATGGCTGCTGACTGATCGCAGTGGTGGTTGCTTGAAGGTTGGAGTGGCTGTGGCATTTCTTAAATTAAGACAACAATGATGTTTGCTGCATTGGTTGACTCTTTCAAGAAAGATTTTTCTGTAGCATGCAATGTTGTTTGATTGCAGTTTACCACAGTAGAACTTCTTTCAAAATTGGAGTCAATCTTCTCAATCCCTGCCACTGACTTATCAACTAAGTTCATATAATATTCTAAATCCTTTGTTGTCATTTCAACAACAGCATCTTCACCAGGAGTAGATTCCATCTCCATAAATCACTTTCTTTACTCATCTATAAGAAGCAATTCTTCATTGGTTAAAGTTTTATCATGAGATGCTGGCAGTTCAGTCACAGCTTCCATGGCTTCAGGGCAGCTGGCCGATTACAGGGATCCAAACCTATGACTTTGTTGTTGTAAGACTGTGCTCTAGCCAACTGAGCTAACCAGCAAGCCCAGGTTCCACTTCTAATTATGGTTCTCTTGCTATTTCCACCACATCTGTAGTTACTTCCTCCACTGTAGTCTTAAACCCCTGAAAGTCATTCCTGAGGGTTGGAGTCAACTCCTTTCAAGCTTCTGACATCCTCCCATGAATTTCAAATGTTCTTAATGGCATCTAGAATGGTACCCTTTGATCCATGGGTGCAGAATGGATGTTGTGTTAGCAGGCATAAAAACAACATTACTCTTCTTGTACATCTCCATCAGAGCTCTTGGGTGACCAGATGCATTGTCAATATTTTGAAAGGAATCTTTTTTTTTTTTTTTTTTTTAAGCAGCAGGCCTCAACAGGGGGCTTAAAATATTCAGGAAAACATGCTGTAAACA
>NW_007729303.1:311924-326240 GCF_000696425.1 Galeopterus variegatus
TGTAAATATTTGAAAGGAATTTTTTTTTTTTTTTTTTTTCTAAGCAGCAGGCCTCAACAGTGGGCTTAAAATATTCAGGAAAACATGCTGTAAACAGGTGTGCTGTCATCCAGGCTTTGTTGTTTTATGTACAGAGCACAGGCAGAGTAGATTAAGCATCATTCTTAAGGGCCCCAGGATTTTTTGGAACAGTAAATGAGTATTGCCTTCAACTTAAAGTCACAAGCTGTATTAGCCCTTTACAATAGAGATAGGCTGACTCTATTGACTTTGACGCCAGGCATTGACTTCTCTCTAGCTACGAAAGTTCTAGATAACATCTTCTTCTAATATAAGGCTGTTTTGTCTACATTGAAAATCTGTTGTCTGTCACCTTAATCAATTATTATAGCTAGCATTTGCTGCTTCACCTTGCACTTTTACATTACGGAGATGGCTTCTTTCCTTAAGCCTCATGAACCAACCCCTACTAGCTTCAAACTTTCCTTCTGCAGCTTCTTTACCTCTCACAGCCTTCACAGAATTGATGACAGTCAGGGCCTTGCTCTGGATTAGGCTTTTGCTTGAGGGAATGTTGTGACTGGTTTGATCTTCTATCCAGACCACTAAAACTTTCTCCATTCCAGCAATCAGGCTGTGTCGCTTTCTTATCATTCATGTGTTCACCAGAGTAGCACTTTAATTTCCTTCAATAGCTTTTCCTTTGCATTCACAACTTGGCTGTTTGGCACCAGAGGCCTAGCTCTCAGCCTGTCTTGGCTTTCAACATGCCTTCCTCACTGAGCTTAATCATTTCTAACTTTTGATTTAAAGTGAGACATTTAAAATTCTTCCTTTCACTGGAACACTTAGAAGCCATTTTAGGGTTGTCAGTTGGCCTAACTTCAATATTGTTTAGTCTCAGGGAATAGGGAAGCCCAACAAGAAGGAAGAGATGGGGGAACAGCCAGTTGGGGGAACAGCCAGTTGGTGGAACAGTCAGAACACACATAACATTTATCAATTAAGTTCGTTGTCTAGTATAGGCACAGTTCATGGTGTCCCAAAATAATTACCATAGTAACATCAAAGACCACTGACCACATGCCACCATAACAGATATACTAATAATGAAAAAACCTGAAATATTACAAGAATTACCAAAATGTGACACAGATGCGAAGTGAGCACAAGACTTGCTCGCTACAGGATCGCTATAAGCCTTCAATTTGTAAAACTCAAAATATCTGCAAAGTGCAGTAGCAAAGCACAATGAAATGAGATATGTCTGTACTTAGAACTAGGATACATAACAACCTAAAATAAGAATTAGAGCATGGACTGTAAAGTATTAAATTCACTACCTTGTGAGATGATACATTAAATAAAGCAGTATATTTTGGAATATGCCATCCAAAAAATGTAGCAAATAAATAAATAAATATGGTCCAGTAATTTTTCCAAAAAAAAAGCCTCTAGTTCAAATAACTGATTGACAAAGCAATTCTTCTGGAAAATATTTAAAGCACATTAGGTAAAAAAGTCACATACTTTAAACAAACTTTCCTACCTTTCTTTACACAATTATCAGAATATTTGAAGTTTTATCTCTATTTCTTGACTCATCATTACCAAAAATAGAGCATGAGCTCCCAGCTTTGAGTAAAACTGGAAGCTTATCTTCCCAAAGGAATATTTTACCTGTTTGTTTAGGTTCTTTTTCCTCTCTTGTAGCTATAAACTAAAAGGCTTTTTTAGAAATATAGTTTTACCCCATTAAGAAACTAAAAAATATTTTTGACAAAATAAAGTTGGTTGGTTTTTACGATCCATAATAGCTCAAAATTATTGTGAGTTTACTATGTGCTAGTTCGTGGTGCCCCAAATAGTTACAATAGTAACTAAGCAGTTTATGTCTTGTTTACACAACAAAACCATGTTTATTTAGGTCATAAAAAAGGATTTAAAAGGCTGGCTGGTTAGCTAAGTTGGTTAGATCATGGTGCTGATAACAAGGTCTACGGTTTGATCCCTGTACCATCACCAAAAGAAAAAAAAAAAAAAAAGGCTAAAATGAAGTATGTTTAAAACACTGGGAACACTGGGCTCCAGAGCTGGGATGGTGGGGTGCCAAGGGCTTCAGCCACACCCCCTGACATCTGCATTCAGCCTAGCAACAATCAAGCTGCCACTAGCAGCCCCCTGGTCTCCCCTGCCAGAATGAGGGGGATGCCACAGGCCTCAACCGCAGCGGGTACAAGCAGATCACATGGCAAGAGGAAGCGAGAGAGAGAGAGAGAGAGAGAGAGGAGAGGTGCCAGAGAGAGAGGTGTCAGGGTCTTTTTAAACAACGAGCTCTGGTGGGAACTAATAGAGCAAGAACTCACTCATTACTCCACCCCCCACCCCCCAGGGAGAGCATTAATCCATTCATGAGGGATCCACCCCATGACCCAAACAGCTTCCAGCACTGCCACATTGGGGATCAAATTTCCACATGAATTTTGGAGGGGACAACACATCCAAACTCTATCACCCTCCAACTGCTCTGCAACATCTTAGAATGTAAAAAAAATAATATTAATAAATAAATTTTTTTTTAAAAATTGATACAATACCAAAAGAAAAAAATGCTGTCAGTAGTTCCTTGAAGAGGATTTTTTGTTTGTTTGATGGCTGGCCAGTAGGGGGATCCAAACCCTTGACCTTAGTATTATAACACTGCTCTCTAAACGACGGAGCCAACTGGCCATTCCGGCTTGAAGAAGATATCTTGACAGAGATGATTTTAGGGTCATATTCCTTTAAAACATTTTGAAAAACGGCAGTATGTTTATCCTGTGAACAATGCAAAGAGAAGATGTTGGTAACCTGGTTATGACTTAAAGAATAAACCTGGTTTTGTTTTTAGTAGATGAGAGATAGTTACAGTGAGGTATGCCTTAAGGCTTGTGAACAAAGAGAATTATCTAAACTTTATAGGAAAGAAGAAGCCTGTTGTGTGGAATTGCATGCATGATGCCATGAAACATTCCATACTTCAAACTAATTCTCCTTTGTTCTGATTCCATGTTTGCCAAGCAATATTATAATTTGATTTCCCATATACTTCTGCTTATGTGGAGAAAATAAAAGATCATATAACCTATAGGCCCTATGAACATTCTCACTCCATTTCTGATTTTGAATAAGTAGGCATTCTGTTATGTTCAATCTCCTGAGCTTGGTTAATATGAACTCAGTCCTCAGAGATGGGTCAGGTTTTTTTTGTTTGTTTGTTTGTAAAAAGATGACCGGTAAGGGGATCTTAACCCTTGGCTTGGTGTTGTCAGGACCACGCTCAGCCAGTGAGCGAACTGGCCACCCTATATGGGATCCGAACCCATGGCCTTGGTGTTATCAGCACCGCACTCTCCCGAGTGAGCCACGGGCTGGCCCTGATGAGTCAGTTTTTGATGGATCTTTCTCTGAGCATAAGACTGAGCCAAATCATTTCAATAAGGTAATGAAAGATATCCCTGCTGTCAGGGTTCTTGGGAAATCACCTACTAACCTTTTCCCCAGGTGGTATGTGCAAAATCCTTTGCCCTTATTTCCCACACAAATAAGATTTGTTGGAAAGCACTTGGCTTCCTAGTAACCAGTGGCCTCTCCTTCACAAAACTCTAGACAGGCTCCTCTGAGCCACATTTTTCCAACTAGGCCCCATCCTTGGGCCTTGTCCTTAAAAGCCCAGTTGTAGCAAGAATTCACTAAGTTGGTTTAGCCAGAATCCCCACCATCTATATCTGATCACTCTCGATATTTAACCAAATTTCTTTTTTTTTTAAAGATGACCGGTAAGGGGATCTTAACCCTTGACTTGGTGTTGTCAGCACCACGCTCAGCCAGTGAGCGAACCGGCCATCCCTATATGGGATCCGAACCCGGGGCCTTGGTGTTATCAGCACCGCACTCTCCGGAGTGAGCCACGGGCCGGCCCCAATTGGCATATTTTAATTACTTAACACTTAAGGGTTAAAATCTTAAGGGTTTACATCATGTTGTAAGGAGATTGGGGCTGTGGTGATTCGGAGGATCAGGAATTTCCATCTAGAGAATCAAGTTCATCAGGAAATCGGCAAGATGAAGCCCTGTCCTGCTCCCAAGCACCCTTCCACCAAGGGCCTCCTGTGAGGGCAGATGAGCCACCACCCAGAAATTAAGGGAGAAATTGCTAAAAAAGATGACAAGGTGCTGTCATTACTAAAAGATGCGTATGTTGATTCCAGAGACCGTGTCTTTACCATACAGGTAAAAGATGCAGAAACACCTCAAAAGCCAAAGGAATTCAGGTTGCTTTATATAATGAATATTAAGAATATTCCCAAAGGTGAAATTCTGCTGTAGAGGCATTAACACTCTCGATAATAATAAACTTTATCCAGAAACATGGACTACTGAGAAAATAGCACAAGAATACCAGTTAGACCAGAAAGTTGTGAATTCTCTTAAATATTTGTTACTTTTTTTTTTTTTTTTTTAAAAGGAGGACCAGTAAGGGGATCTTAACCCTTAGTTTGGTGTTGTCAGCACCACACTCAGCCAGTGAGCTAACCAGCCATCCCTATATAGAATCCGAACCCACAGCCTTGGTGTTATCAGCACCACACTCTCCCGAGTGAGCCATGGACCGGCCCTTATTTTTTTACTTTTGAAGTCAAAATCTTTCTTCCTAAAGACAAGAAAGCAAAACCAAAATGAAGATGTGGCTGTGCTGGGCAAACGCCCGAGGCAGATGTCTGCCCACCTGCTTCACTAAAACTCTTCTCTCTCTCTCTTCCTCTTTTTCTATAGAAGAACACACAAATAGCAACAAAACTAAAAAGATACATTGGCGGGCATGCGCATTAACNCCAACTGCTCTGCAACATCTTAGAATGTAAAAAAAATAATATTAATAAATAAATTTTTTTTTAAAAATTGATACAATACCAAAAGAAAAAAATGCTGTCAGTAGTTCCTTGAAGAGGATTTTTTGTTTGTTTGATGGCTGGCCAGTAGGGGGATCCAAACCCTTGACCTTAGTATTATAACACTGCTCTCTAAACGACGGAGCCAACTGGCCATTCCGGCTTGAAGAAGATATCTTGACAGAGATGATTTTAGGGTCATATTCCTTTAAAACATTTTGAAAAACGGCAGTATGTTTATCCTGTGAACAATGCAAAGAGAAGATGTTGGTAACCTGGTTATGACTTAAAGAATAAACCTGGTTTTGTTTTTAGTAGATGAGAGATAGTTACAGTGAGGTATGCCTTAAGGCTTGTGAACAAAGAGAATTATCTAAACTTTATAGGAAAGAAGAAGCCTGTTGTGTGGAATTGCATGCATGATGCCATGAAACATTCCATACTTCAAACTAATTCTCCTTTGTTCTGATTCCATGTTTGCCAAGCAATATTATAATTTGATTTCCCATATACTTCTGCTTATGTGGAGAAAATAAAAGATCATATAACCTATAGGCCCTATGAACATTCTCACTCCATTTCTGATTTTGAATAAGTAGGCATTCTGTTATGTTCAATCTCCTGAGCTTGGTTAATATGAACTCAGTCCTCAGAGATGGGTCAGGTTTTTTTTGTTTGTTTGTTTGTAAAAAGATGACCGGTAAGGGGATCTTAACCCTTGGCTTGGTGTTGTCAGGACCACGCTCAGCCAGTGAGCGAACTGGCCACCCTATATGGGATCCGAACCCATGGCCTTGGTGTTATCAGCACCGCACTCTCCCGAGTGAGCCACGGGCTGGCCCTGATGAGTCAGTTTTTGATGGATCTTTCTCTGAGCATAAGACTGAGCCAAATCATTTCAATAAGGTAATGAAAGATATCCCTGCTGTCAGGGTTCTTGGGAAATCACCTACTAACCTTTTCCCCAGGTGGTATGTGCAAAATCCTTTGCCCTTATTTCCCACACAAATAAGATTTGTTGGAAAGCACTTGGCTTCCTAGTAACCAGTGGCCTCTCCTTCACAAAACTCTAGACAGGCTCCTCTGAGCCACATTTTTCCAACTAGGCCCCATCCTTGGGCCTTGTCCTTAAAAGCCCAGTTGTAGCAAGAATTCACTAAGTTGGTTTAGCCAGAATCCCCACCATCTATATCTGATCACTCTCGATATTTAACCAAATTTCTTTTTTTTTTTAAAGATGACCGGTAAGGGGATCTTAACCCTTGACTTGGTGTTGTCAGCACCACGCTCAGCCAGTGAGCGAACCGGCCATCCCTATATGGGATCCGAACCCGTGGCCTTGGTGTTATCAGCACCGCACTCTCCCGAGTGAGCCACGGGCTGGCCCTGATGAGTCAGTTTTTGATGGATCTTTCTCTGAGCATAAGACTGAGCCAAATCATTTCAATAAGGTAATGAAAGATATCCCTGCTGTCAGGGTTCTTGGGAAATCACCTACTAACCTTTTCCCCAGGTGGTATGTGCAAAATCCTTTGCCCTTATTTCCCACACAAATAAGATTTGTTGGAAAGCACTTGGCTTCCTAGTAACCAGTGGCCTCTCCTTCACAAAACTCTAGACAGGCTCCTCTGAGCCACATTTTTCCAACTAGGCCCCATCCTTGGGCCTTGTCCTTAAAAGCCCAGTTGTAGCAAGAATTCACTAAGTTGGTTTAGCCAGAATCCCCATCATCTATATCTGATCACTCTCGATATTTAACCAAATTTCTTTTTTTTTTAAAGATGACCGGTAAGGGGATCTTAACCCTTGACTTGGTGTTGTCAGCACCACGCTCAGCCAGTGAGCGAACCGGCCATCCCTATATGGGATCCGAACCCGTGGCCTTGGTGTTATCAGCACCGCACTCTCCCGAGTGAGCCACGGGCCGGCCCATTAACCAAATTTCTTATTCCCTGCCATCCCCCAGATGATATCTGATCAACTTGCCTTCAGCAAGAAATCTGCTAGTTCGGTTTAGCCAGAATCTCCCTGTTCCTAATATTATCTCTTGGTAATTTTTTATCCACTAACCACCCCCATCCCCAACCTGCTCCTTGGCCGTAAATCCCCACTTGTCCATACTGTATTTAGAATTGAGCCAAGTTCACACTAAGGCCTCTTTTCCCTGTTGCAATAGTTCCTGAGTAAAATCATTTTTACCATTTTAACTATTTTCTAGCTCTGGTCTTCTTCAACACTAGGGAACCAGGACAGGATATGTTTATATATTACTAAATTATTAGATAACATTTATATATTAGAACTGATACTTTACCTCTTGTCTAGCTAGGCTAAGGCCTGGAATCCTCACAGCACCAATTGTCTAGCTCTCTTAATCCTGTTCGTGATGCTAATTGTAAAGTTAGGTGACCACACCAGTTGTCAGTCTCTTTTACCTGCTGGTAATCCTGCACAGACTGGGCCAATTGTTGAGCTAGGGCTGGGTTTGGAGCTCCCAGACCCCTCAAGCCCTTTCACAGACTGGGTCACAAACCCTTCATATGCCAGGCTGGGTCACCAGACCCCACACACACCAGGCTGGTCACCAGACCCCTTCACGTAGGTCTATGAGCTAGGTAACCGGCCAAAAGGTCCTTGAAGCCATAGGTTGGAAAGTGTGGCTGTGCTGGGCAAAGGCCCGAGGCAGATGTCTGCCCACCTGCTTCACTAAAACTCTTCTCTCTCTCTCTTCCTCTTTTTCTGTAGAAGAACACACAAATAGCAACAAAACTAAAAAGATACATTGGCGGGCATGCGCATTAACTCCACACACACACACAATTTGCTTACGAAAGATGCTGAACCACACCCAACTGGACCCGAGGTGAGGGCCCTGACCAAACTAATTCTATTTTCCCAACACCTCTGTCACCAAGCTGCTAAAATATGTAAAATTATCCCCAATGTGTTCTGGGACAGAACTTTTTTACTTGATATAATTCACAACATCTTTTGGGAAGTGTTAAATAAAATTTATGGGAGGCCATTGATTTGGACTGAGCTCCCGTACTAGGCTCTGAACTAGCCCACATGAAAATGGAGTCATTCATGCTGAAGTTCCATGTCTCCAAACTGAAACTTTGTTGCTTATCTTACCTTCTGAGAAATCAGGAGAGTTGATGCTAGGCAAATCCCCAAACAAGCCAGTTTTAGCTGGAAATGACAGGGAAGTTCCGTCTGCTTCAACCCCTGTGAATAAACTGATGTTTATCTGTTTTTTGTATTATGCTGTTTCCTTATTCCTTCTCAAGTTACCTTGTAAAAACCAGCGAGGGGCTGGCTGGTTAGCTCAGCTGGTTAGCGCACGGTGTTAACACACCAAGGTTTAGATCCCCATACTGGTCAGCTGCCAAAAAAATAAATAAAATACACAAAATAGATAAAAACCCAACTGTTCGGCCATGCCCAGCAAAGCGTCTTTTCTAAATATTTTGATGAAATGCTGCCCAATTATGAATTGCTAATAAAAGCCAAGTATATCTTTAAACTAAAATTGTTGAAATTTTGTGTTTTGAAAGTTCTGGTAGGGCCGGCCCATGGCTCACTTGGGAGAGCGTGGTGCTGACAACACCAAGTCAAGGGTTAAGATCCCCTTACCGGTCATCTTTTATAAAAAGAAAGTTCCGGTGACCTATTAAGTGTTAAATAAAATTTGTGGGAGGCCATTGATTTGGACTGGGCTTCTGTACTAAGCCTAACAGACCAAACAATTATGGAGTTTAGCTATAGTAGCTGAGCTTTAATTACTGCAAGAGGATCTATAACCAATTAACCAATTAAACTGTAACCAATTAAGCTATCTCTGTACAATTTCCTATAAAAAGCTTCAATTTCCTATAAATGCTGTCGCATCATGTTATTGATTGGGGTTCTCTGAACCTGCCTGAGTCTCGAATCATTTTTGTTTTGTTTTTTGTTTTGTTTTGTTTTGTTTTTCTTTACTCAAATTCAGTTAAAATTTAAACTTACCCATTTAACAAAAGGGACCTGCAGAAGATTGCTCATGACCCCCAAGCCCTTAAGGGCCCTTGAAGAACACATGAGAAACACCACTGACTCCTTTAGAGTCTACTGTCTTCCTTGCAGAGCCTGGGGGTTATAAGTTCCTCTTGGATACAGCTCTACTGTCTTTACATTTGAGCCCCTGATATTTTTGGCTTTCAAATCCAAGGTCCATTTGAGCTGTGAGAGTGCATATGACCTCTGGGGTTCCTGGTGATCAATGGGTCACTGATTAGGGCCAGAATTTTAAATGTAATTGATGGTGGTTGCGATAAGTGGCAGTTACTGCAAAGAGTGCAACTCCATCTTTCAGGATTCACAAGGATTTGGGTTCTTTCCTCTATTTATGCATTAAGGTAAGGAAAATCATTGGCTAAGTTGGTCAAGGGAATCTTAAGAGCCAGCTCACAGCCTGATTGGTGGGTACAGGACAGATGTTAGAGCACCCCACCACTTAAAAACAAGACTCCTGTGTTAGAATAAGTTGGGTCATAAAATGGGTTAGTTGAAACGAGGTTACCTGCCAACCTCAAGGAAATTTTCACGCAACAAGAAACACTATGACAAAATCACATGACCCAACCCTATGGCATTTCCCTCTTAGGCTTTTATCTCAGCTCCAAGAAACTCAATATTCAACATAAAATTTTGATCCTTACTTTGTAAAGAATCAAGTACTCCATCTTTAAGTTCACCCACCTTTTCATTCATAAAAATTACAACCCTGGCGGCTGCAAATACAAAAGTGGTAAATTCTTACTAAGGGTGATTTAGAATTATAGTGGCCATTATTTGGGACATGCCAGATGGACATCTATCTAATATGTGCACTTGAAAATAAGGGCTCCCAGTTTAGGCCCACTCAGGAATGCCTATTTTAACTGATAGGCAGAAGCTTCTAAAAAGATTTCAAGATCAAAATTACCTCTCTAAAAGACTCCTTATGAAAGGCAAATGAAAAACTTGAGCACCTGATAAGAAAAACTGAATCTATTAACCTTTTCACTTAGTTATCATCCTACCCCAGAGACGGAACAACAACAACAAAAAAACTAAAGTCTTTATAAGTTATGCCTCTCAGAGGTCCTTTAGTGGTTCATGAGACATGACTGGGTTTTCACACTATTTTGTGAGATGTGCCTCTCTCTAAATCTTGTTATGATGTCTGCACATTATGCATCTGATGTGAAAAAAAAGTTAGGCCCTCTGGTCAACTGGTCTACTTTAACCGTCTTTATGCCTTGATCAAAAATCTTGAGCCCATGGGGCCGGCCTGGTGGCGCACTGCTACAGTGTGCCGCTTGGGAGCGCGGCAGCACTCCCGCCAAGGGTTTGGATCCCACATACAGACCGGCCGCTCACTGGCTGAGCGAGGTGCGGGCGCAACACTGAGGGTTGCAATCCGTAGCCAGTCATGAAAAAAGACAAAAAAAAAAAAATCTTGAGCCCAGAACTATTCATGCTGAGTCCAGGCATAAAAAATCCTTTGCCCCATTCATTAATGGGTACTATCCTGAACATAGTAATCTAGCTAAAAAATAAAAGCTGGGGCCGGCCTGTGGCTCACTCGGGAGAGTGCGGTGCTGATAACACCAAGGCCACGGGTTCGGATCCCATATACGGATGGCTGGTTTGCTCACTAGGTGAGCGTGGTGCTGACAACACCAAGTCAAGGGTTAAGATCCCCTTACCGGTCATCTTTAAAAAAATAAAATAAAATAAATAAAAAATAAAAGCTAAGTTATGAAGCCACCACCATCCTAGCTGAATATACATTTCTGGCACGTAGCCAGTTATTTTGAGATACTTTTGGTTTTTTTTTTCCTTTTTGTCTTTTTTACTGACCGGCAACGGGATCGCAACCCTCGGTGTTGCGCCTGCACCGCACTCAGCCAGTGAGCGGGAACCGGTCTCCACATGGGATCCGAACCCTCGGTGGGAGCTCCCAAGCGGCGCACTCTCCAGTGCGCCACTGGGCCGGCCCTTGAGATACTTTTGTAAGAAAAATTTACAACTATAAAGGGAAATCACTAGAACTTCTTAAATGGAAGAATGCATTGGCTTAAATCTACATAACAAGTCTGGGCCGGCCCTTGAGATACTTTTGTAAGAAAAATTTACAACTATACAGGGAAATCACTAGAACTTCTTAAATGGAAGAATGCATTGGCTTAAATCTACATAACAAGTCTCATCTTCTACATATACTCTTCTTTGTTACAGAAAATATTTAGACATGAAGTCTATTTTTTTTTTTTTCATAATTGAGATGTTATTGATTGGGTTGAGAATTAGTACATAGACAGTTTAGTTTGTACACAATTCTAAACCTACATACCACAACTCTAAAAAGCTACATATAGTGATTTTTTTTTCCTTTTTGTCTTTTTTCATGTCTGGCAACGGATCGCAACCCTCAGTGCCACGCCCGTACCGGACCGGGACCGGCAACGGGATCTCAACCCTCCGTGCTGCGCCTGCACCTCACTCAGCCAGTGAGCGGGAACCGGTCTGTATGTAGGATCCGAACCCTCGGAGGGAGCGCTGCCGCACTCCCAAGCGGCGCACTGTAGCAGTGCGCCACCGGGCCGGCCCACCAAGCGGCGCACTGTAGTAGTGCGCCACCGGGTCGGCCCATAGTGATTTTTTTTTAAACAGTTTTTCCAGTGACTTTCCAGCTTCAAATTTGGAAGCAAATTTTCCTTAAGAGGATATCAAGTACCAGTATCTTCAGATGTCAATAAGCTATTACATAAGTCCCACCAATTCACAATTTAATATTATATATATTACCTACTCAAATTTTCAATCATTCACAGCACATTAACAAAATTAATAGGAAAACTGGACTATCATGACAAAAGATGTTACAGAGCACACAATTCTGACAGGGAAAGCAGCGATCAAGGAGTGGTTTTCTTTAGGAAACAATTCTACTGGAAAACATCAGAATGGAAGTAATTCTAAATGTTCAAGACACATTAAATGCATGACTGTGACTCCAAATTTCCATTTAGTATGCTTTGTATTATAGGATATTAGAACTACTCCCTCTCCCCCATCTATGGAATGTTAAGCTGATGCTTAAGACAGTCTCCCATAATTCAATATTCCACTATTTTCTGGTTGTGACAAAAAATAAAACAACCACAGAATGATTTCACCTCTAAAAAAAAAAGCATTTACACTTAAAAAACAGGATGAAGTGGGAATCCCTCCTTAAAATGTTTTTAGAACTACTAAAAAACTTGCATTTACAAAATAGTTGAAGATTTTCCTCTGGGTTATACAAGATGGGTGACAGGCACCACTGATAATACGTGGTATGTGCTATTGATCAGACTTGGCTTCTTTCTCTACTGCTTCATCAGAGGCTGGACTCTCTTTTTTTTTAATTTTTGGGGGCTGGCCAATATGGGGACCTAAACCCATGACCTTGGTGTTACACGGCTGTGTTCTAACCAACTGAGCCAGCCAGCCAGCCCTTTCCTCATTTTAGTTTCTCCATTTTCTGCAGGTTTCTTGGTTAGTCACTTCAGCCTCTTTTCTCTTTGCTCCCATTTTCCCTTTTGTTTGCACTTTCTTGTCTGAAGATTTATCCTTTTCTGTTGCCTTTTTTGGCTTTGTTTCCACTTTTACAGGAGCACGTTTGACAACCTCACTGATCTCCTCTTGGGCTCTTCCCTTGCCACCCATGGGACTGAGCTGACCTTCCTCTCGGGCATCTTGGTAGAGGGGAGGGCATGTGCCGGGTGCCTGCGGCCGCAGTGCACACAAAGCCTTTACAAAGCTGGGCTACCTGGCCACTGCCACTCCTCCCACCTCCCAGATGACTGAGACCCACCTAGACATGAAGTCTAAACTCTGTGCCTTTGAGATGTAAAATTTCTACCTTGTCTAACCTCAGACCCATCCCTTTGGGAATGCAAATTTAGGGCGGAACTCTTTAGATGGTTATTAAAAGTGAAATTAATAGATTGGACATTGATAGGGTTAAAAATGAAAAGTCTCGATTTGTTGGGCATCTCCTGCGGCTGCCTGGGACCCCAACAGGTTTTTCCTTTCCCTAGAGGGTTGGGGCCAAAGGGATTGCCCTTTTCTCCCCCCTCCCCCCAGGACGCGGGGCGAAAAGAGATTCCAAGAGATGGGTGAGCACGCTGCTGCTCTCCCAGATAGGGAACAAACACACACACGCAGCAGGGGTCCTGTCAGGCAGTTCCGTTTATTGTAACACAAAAGATCATATTTATATGTTTAGCAGGTGGGGATTTCCAAGCTTAGGCCAATCCTTGAAAAGGTCAAATGTGCATGTGCCTTGTCTCTCTATGCTTAGCCCTCCCCCTTAACTACCCTTGGGCGCCATCTTTTATCCGTTTAGGCCATCTGTTGCTTAGAAAAAGGGCACGGTCCCATATTGATTTGACACTATCAATGGTTGGGTGGACCAAAGGCAGCCCAGTGCTGGTCCCTCAACATTCAAGGGCCCCAAGAGTCTGCTCTATTATGATATATATTTTGATATATATTTTTGGTTTTCATCCATAGTTCCTAGCTTGTTCTAACAGTCCCCTGCCTTTCTGTCTTGGAGCTGGTCATAAAGAAATTCTCTCATCTACCTTATTTGATTGTAGGTCATAAGATACCCATTTGAGAAGGGTCCTGCCCCATACCTAGGAGGAAGGAATGCTGCACAGAGAGGCCGAGAAGAAACTGAACTAACAGTTCTTGCTCCGTTTCTCCACCCAGTCCGTTAGTATTAGATCATCCCCTTTTTTCCCAGTCATGCTTCACTCATGCCTGCATAATGAAGCTTCCATAAAAACCCCAAAGCACAGGGTTCTAAGAGGTTCTGGATAGCTGAACATGTGGAGGCCCCAGGATGGTGGCATGCAAGGGAGAGCATGGAAGCTCTGCGTCCCTTCCCCCATACCTTGCCCTATGCATCTCCTCATCTATATCTTTTGTAATATCATTTATAATAAACCAGTAAACATGTTTCCCTGAGCTCTGCCAGCCACTCAGCAAATCAATCAAACCCAAAAAGGGGGTTATAGGGACCCCGATTTATAGCCAGTAGGTCAGAAGCACAGGTAAAATAAAACAAGGCTTGCGTTTGGCATTTGAAGTGGGGGAAAGACTTGTGGGACTGAGCCCCACTGTGGGATCTGACATAGTCTCCAGGTAGATAGTGTTAGAAATGAATTGAATTAGATGACAGCCAGCTGGTGTCCACTAGAACTGATTGCTTGCTTGATGTGTGAGGAAAAAAACCCACATATTTGATCATGGAAGTCGGTCTTCCGTGTTGATGGTTGCTGCTGAGAGTATAGTAGGGAAAACACTA
>NW_007729303.1:326250-336706 GCF_000696425.1 Galeopterus variegatus
TTTTTTTTTTTTTTTTTTTTTTTTAAAGATGACCGGAAGGGGGATTTTACCCCTTGACTTGGTGTTGTCAGCACCACGCTCAGCCAGTGAGCGAACCGGCCATCCCTATGTGGGATCCGAAGCCGGGGCCTTGGTGTTATCAGCACCGCACTCTCCCGAATGAGCCACGGGCCGGCCCAAATTAAAAATTTTTTAAATTTGTTTTTTTTCCCCCAACTTATTTCTCAACTGATGGGTTTATCGCATAACTGATGGTATTAAGAGCATTTTCTTTTTTTTATTTTATTTTTATTTTTATTTATTTATTTTATTTATTTATTTTTTTTTTTAAAGATGACCGGTAAGGGGAT
Organism: Galeopterus variegatus; assembly: GCF_000696425.1. NCBI lineage: Eukaryota > Metazoa > Chordata > Mammalia > Dermoptera > Cynocephalidae > Galeopterus > Galeopterus variegatus. The sequence goes on from NW_007729303.1 coordinate 326,601, forward strand.
CTTAACCCTTGACTTGGTGTTGTCAGCACCACGCTCAGCCAGTGAGCCAACCGGCGATCGCTATATGGGATCCAAACCCGTGGCCTTGGTGTTATCAGCACCGCACTCTACCAAGTGAGCCACGGGCCGGCCCTTAAGAGCATTTTCAACTTACAATATCTTCTACCTACAATGGGTTTATTGGGACATAACCCCATCATAAGTTGAGGAGAATCTGTATTGAACTTTAGGGTTTCTGCTTTGGTGATGACTGCCTAACCTACATGTGTTGTAAAAATAGTTAAAAGAGAAATAACTTGAGATGATGGCTAGCTTTGTCTAATGTCTCATATAATTTGCATTAGTAATCCACACATAATTGTTAAGAACAAGTAAATTAAATGGTGTAAGTGGGATAAATGTTTATAAGTGAATGTTTTCAATAATGTTTTCAAATACGTCTTCATTTTTTTTTTTGTCTTTTTTGTGACCGCAACCCTTGGTGTGGTGTCTCCCGCACCGTAAGGGGATCGCAACCCTTGGTGTGGTGTCTCCCGCACCGCGCTCAGCCAGTGAGCACACCGGCCATTCCTATATAGGATCCGAACCCGTGGCGGGAGCGTCGCTGTGCTCCCAGCGCTGCACTCTCCCGAGCGCGCCACGGAGTCGGCCCACAAATACGTCTTCTTAAAAAAAGTTTCCCAAATCTTTGGTAACCTTTACCTTTAGAGTTTTGCTAAGTCAAGTTAAATAAGGGATATTTATTAAATATATAGACCATTTTCATAAAAGGTAAAATGCTCAAACATTAATTACTAAGCATTAGTTTAAGTTTACATACATTTGGCATTTTGCTTTTATATGGCATAGAGAAATTAAATATATTTGGTGTCTTTGTCAGTTTTGTGCTATGATAACAGAATACCACAGACTGGGTAATTTATAATGAACACAAACTTATTGGCTCATGGTTCTGGAGGCTGGGAAGTCCAAGACCAAGGGGCCAGCATCTGGCCTTCTTGTTGTATCATCCCATGGTGGAAGGTAGAGAGCAAGAGAGGATGAGAGAGAGCAAGGGGCCAAACTCATCCTTTTACTAGGAACCCACTCCTTCCATAACCACAGTCCACTCACGAGAGCATAGTTCTCATGGCCTAGTCACCTCTCATTCAGCCCCATCTCCCAACACTGTTGCATTGGGGATTAAGTTCCCAACACATGCTTTTGGGGGGACATATTCAAACCACAGAACTTGGGTCTGTTAATAAACATGGAAAATTGTATTACAAGGAAGTACATGTTTCTAGAAATTATGAAATGTGCATTCCTAAAATGTTGGTATGTGGCAGTTCGAAATTACTTACTTCCAGGCTGGCTGGTTATTTCAGTTGGTTAGAGCATGGTGTTAGAACACCAAGGTCAAGGGTTCGGATCCCCTTACTGGCCAGCAGCAAAAAAAAAAAAAAAAAAAAGAGAGAGAGAGAGAGAATGTAAAGCTACTAGAAATAATAAGGGAAACAACTCTGAATGTGATACACAAGGGAAGCAAGATTTATTTTTTGGTAAAGAAAGTTATAAGGCATAAGGATGTATTTTCTGTTTATGGAAAAAGAGAGCAATTTTTGTCCTAAAGTGGAATGACATTGTTTTAGAATAAAAAAGGAACAATATAAGACAAAAGTATGGCTGGCTGGCTGGTTAGGTCAGCTGGTTAGAGCATAGCCCTGTAACACCAAGGTCATGAGTTTGGATCCCCGAACCAGCCAAAACAAAAAAGACAAAACTAAACAGATATATGAAAGTTGTAGAGGGCTGGCTAGTTAGCTCAGTTGGTCAGAGCACAGCCTTCTAACACAAAGGTCACGAGTTTAGATCCCTGTCCCAGCCAGCCGCACAAAGAAAATAATAAAAAAGAAAGGGGTAGAAGAGAAATATTTTTTTTTTGGAGGCTGCCCAAAAGAGAAATTTTGCAAAAGGAATTTCATGTGTGGCTAAGCTGGCTAAAATTGAATTTATTACAAGGACTTTAAAATGAGCCTTAATATCAAAAGTACATTGGTACAAAACTAAAAGCTTGTTTTTTTCTCTGTTAAAAGAACAAAATTTTCTTGGTGAAAGGTTTTCTTTACCTTTTGCATGATCTTCCTAGAAAACAAAGATTTGTGGAGTTTTTGGTTTTGTTTTGTTTTGTTTTTGGCAGCTGGCCAGTACAGGGATTGAACTCTGGACCTTGGTGTTCTCAGCACCATGCTTTAACCAACTGAGATAACCGGCCAGCCCCAAGATTTATGTTTCATCAAGATAATTTCTTGTACTTCATGCTGTCTTTTATTAGGTTTTTTGATTACTTAAGCAAGTCTTCTCAATATTAAAATAGGTAAGTTTTTAAATAAGTATGTAACTTTCCATATTTGTCCTTAAAATATCTTGCCACCTTGCTATTTAATTGTTTTAAACCTTTTGACATTTTTGACAGCTTCCCAAAATCAAATTGTAAATTAAGTCTGTTTGACTTTTTTTTTTTTTTTCCTTTTTGTCTTTTTTTTTTTTTTAAACATGACCAGTAAGGGGATCTTAACCCTTGACTTGGTGTTGTCAGCACCACGCTCAGCCAGTGAGCGAACCAGCCATCCCTATATGGGATCCGAACCCGGGGCCTTGGTGTTATCAGCACCGCACTCTCCCGAGTGAGCCATGGGCCGGCCCACCCTTTTTGTCTTTTTTCGTGACCGGTAACGGGATCGCAACCCTCGGTGTCGCGCCCATACCGCGACCAGCAACAGGATTGCAACCCTCGGTGTCGCACCCGCACCGCGCTCAACCAGTGAGCGGACCGGTCTCTATGGGATCCGAACCCTTGGCGGGAGCGCCACTGTGCTCCCAAGCGCAGCACTCTACCGAGTGCGCCACCGAGCTGGCCTGGTTTGACTTTTTTTTTTTTTGGTGGCTAGCTAGTACAGGGATCCAAACCCCTTTGACCTAGTGAACACTAACAAACTGAGGCACTAACCAACTTAGATAACCAGCCAGCAGGTCTCTTTGACCTTGAACTAACTTTGGGATATCCCAGAGGGTCTCTGGAAATTCTCAAAGGATTTGTTTCTCACCTTGTAAAATAGAGATATTAAATTAATTAGGCCTATTTGATAGGTTAAATTATATAGGAAGCACTGTCAAATAATAATCTCTTTATAACACAATCATATTGAGAATACGCATAGAATACCTGGCTTCAAGGGTTTCCCAGCCTTATGAGAAGAAGTTCCAGAAGCCTTAAAAATATTTTGGGGACCTCCAAAAGAGAGAAATTCATATAATTCTTTAGGTATTACAGACAGTCTAATGGGAAGTCCTTGGCTTGACTTCCTAGCCTGGAGAGGCTTTTAAAAAACATGTTTCTCAGCCAGCCACCAAAAAAAATTATGTTTCAGAAGAAAACTACAGTGTACCAATTATCAGATTCTAGCTCTGTTCATTGTTTTTAAGGTTTTACCTATAAACTAGACTAGATCCTGAATTCTTCTAGTTTCCTCCAATATCTGGCTGTGATTCTTCAAACTCCCATTTCCAATTTTCCTTCCACTTTTCAGACGAAATCACTAAACAAGGGTTCCCAAAGCCCTCCAAGCTGGAGTTGGACAACCTCATGTAAATTTCAGGGGACAACCCTTGTGCCTGATGTGTGGGCCACTCAGGGAGTTCCTCAAAACACTTGATGTCATCACCAAAGACATTCAAACTCTACACCAGGAAAATATTCTTTGAGCTCAAATTTTGAATAATCTAAATTGACAGCTCTCTGGACGCAGAGACCAAGTTTATAGTATGTTCTAGCCATTCACCTTTGTCTTTTTGGGAGTGGTGGTGCTGGCCTGTAAGGGGATGCGAACCCTTGACCTTGGTGTTAGAACACCGTGCTCTAACCAACTGAGCTAACCGGCCAGCCCCAATTTTATTTTTCTTTTGTTTAGCTAGTTTAATTCATGGGGGCCCTGGTTAAGAGGCATACTCCGAACTCTTAGTATCATCCACCTGATAGTAATGACTCCCTGTTGCTTTGTATTCTCTCAAAAGGTCTCAAATGCCTGTATGCAGCCATCCAACGAACACCAAATGTTTTTTCTCCAGATAGAACCACAAAAATTTGGAGAAACGCAGGATAACAAGGACATCATAACCTATGAATGACATGTTGAGATGAAAAACTCAGAATAATGCTGACTGAGAATAGTGTTGATGCCGTAGGAAAGAGCCTGGCCAAAAGGGAAGATTTGTTAAATAAAATTTATGGGGCTGGCTGGTTAGCTCAGTTGGTTAGAGAGCAGTGTTATAACACCAAGGGGTCAAGGGTTCTGATCCCCATACTAATCAGCTGCCACAAAGAAAATAATTAAAAAATAAAACAAATAAAATAAAAATAAATGGATGGAAGGCAATGATTTGGTCTGAGCTCCTGTACTAGGCTGCAACAGATCAAACCAAAATGGAGTCACTCGTGCTCAAGTTCCAACTCTCCAAACCTAACATAAGTTGTTTATCTGACCTGTTGAGAAATCAGGAGAGATGATAGTCAAATCCCCAAACAGGCCAGTTTCAGCTGGCATGATAAGCATGTCCCCCGTGCTTTAACTCTTACAAAAATAGTAACTTGAAGTAACCTGATTTTAACCAATCTGATTTTTGTATCATGCTGTTTCCTTGTTCCTATTCCAGCTACTTTATAAAAGCCTGCCCTGATGCCATGCCCAGCAGCATGCCTTTTCTAAATCTTCAGATGAAATGCTGCCCAATTCATGAACTGCTAATAAAAGCTAAGTAGATCTTTAATTTTGTTGAAATTTTGTCTTTTGACAGAAGAAGGGAAGAAATGAGCATTCTTTTTTTTTTTTTTTGTCTTTTTCCGTGTCCGGCAACGGATCGCAACCCTCAGTGTCGCCCCCGTTCCGGGCCGGGACCGGCAACGGGATCGCAGCCCTCGGTGTTGCCCCTGCGCCTCGCTCAGCCAGTGAGCGGGAACCGGTCTGTATGTGGGATCCGAAACCTCGGCGGGAGCGCCGCCGCGCTTCCCAAGCGGCGCACTATAGCAGTGCGCCACCGGGCCGGCCCCCTTTTTTTTTTTTTTTCCCTTTTTTGAGACTGGCCGCACCATGCTCAGCCAGTGAGCGCACCAGCCATCCCTATATAGGATCCGAACCCGCGGCGGGAGTGCCACTGCGCTCCCAGCGAGTGCATCATGGGCTCGGCCCAGAAATGAGCATTCTTGACAAAGCACTTTAAGGAGATAAAGACTTGTAGAAAACTAGTTACCCATAGACATTAGTTGACTCTCAATTGACTGTCAGTCAAGAGGCTAGTGGCATTTAAGGAAATATCCTATTTATTTTTAAATTTTATTTATTTTTTAAAGATGACTGGTAAGGGGATCTTAACCCTTGACTTGGTGGTGTCAGCACCACGCTCTCCCAAGTGAGCCATGTGCCGGCCCTGAAATATCCTTTTTTAAAATCAAGTCTGACAATGATTATCTATTTCCTTTTCCTATAAAGCATCCATTGTAAAAATGGACTAAGTAGGGTCTTTCCTTTGCATGCAGTGTTGTTACATAGCTTTAATATTTGTTCATAACTAAATCTGTCAAAAAGTCTTATCTAGGGCTGAGCCCATGGCGCACTCGGGAGAGTGCGGCGCTGAGAGCGCAGCAGTGCTCCCGCTGCGGGTTCGGATCCTATGTAGGGATGACCGGTGCACTCACTGGCTGAGTGCGGTGCAGCCAGTCTCAAAAAGAACAACAACAACAAAAAAAGTCTTATCTAATAAATGTGTGGCTTGGTACCCAAGTCCAGCTCCCAATGACAGAACAGAAACATCCCCAAAGTCAAATTGTTGGTGAAATAGGAAGTCAGTTTTATTCAGGGATACTGGTAATCTGAGGGAGATGTTAGGCTAAACTGAAGGAGATGGCCAGACTAAAACCATCTCCTAGACTCACATTTACTAAAGAGTTTTTAAGGAGGAGGTTGAGGGAATGGGAAGCAGGAGGAGGAGACATGAGCTGCAGGGACTATGTGTAAGGGGCCAGGTGCAAATTCTTGTCAAGGCTCTGTCTGGTTTCTGTTCTCATCCTTGACATTATCTTAGGGTCCTGCAGGATTTTGATTTGTTTCAGGGGGGGATCAGCATAGCTTTATTTTTTTGTTCTGTATTTTTGGCGACTGGTTGGTATGGAGATCTGAACCCTTGACCTTGGTGTTACGACACCACACTATAACCAACTGAGCAAACTGGCCAGCCCCAGCATAACTTTACTGATATTTTCCCTGGTTTCTCAGGGTCTGGATAGTACTCGTCTCACAGCAAGTATGCAGCTCCAGGCTGACTGGAAAACAACTTTATGTAAATAATGTCAACCTGCCCCATAACCAAGGATCAAAATATCATATAACCATGAGAAGAGGGAACCCAAAGAAATGTGTGCTAAGCTGCAGCTCCAGGCTGACTGGAAAACAACTTTATGTAAATAATGTCAACCTGCCCCACAACCAAGGATCAAAATATCATATAACCATGAGAAGAGGGAACCCAAAGAAATGTGTGCTAAGAAAAAAAACTGGGTTTTTTGTTTTGTTTTGTTTTTTATTTTCCTACAGCCCAGGAAGTTTTAGGTCCCAACATGGTATCAGTTCTTCTCACTCCAACATGTGTACACTGTGTATTTATATATGGTAATCACACAATAGTGAGATATTAAAGATCTTTCCAGTTTACATTTCTGTAATGGCTACATTTAATGTATCATACACGGGGTATCTTGAAATTAATTTCAATCAAATAATTAAATTGGCCTTATGAGAAATAATCAAAGGACTACCACAGCAATTTTTTCTTATCTTTTATTCATAGGTTTTAATGATAATACTCTTATTGGGGCATGTTTTCATCCTAAAGGAAACGGGAATGTCTGAATCAATATTTTAACTCTATCACCACTTCAAGCCAAGACAAAAGTCCCTTGCAAACCATCAGAGATTGCTCTAAAGAGCAATACAAATGAGTAACTGTTTCATTTAAACCAAGAATTTATGCACTGGCCAGCCACAAATACATACATAAAAATAAACAATTTATTTAGAGCATAGGGACAAAATTATTAATAATTAACTACTTAAGACTTTCCCTTCTATCTCCTCCAAGGATAGATGCTTTGCCCTTAGGGCAGCTATTACACCCAGTCTTTTGTTTCCTGATTGGGATGGTAATAGGAAAGAGTAGGTTGGTTACCATATTTTGAATCAAACTGGTATTTTGCCACAAGAAGGCTCATTTTATTAAAAACAAGCAAACAAAAAAACCCAGGGTTGATCATAAGAAAAAGCAATCCTGACTCATAGGAAGGTCGGATAACTGGGCAGGACTGCTATAAAAGTTATCAAAAGTTGCTGTACAGATGTAAAAGTCTTCAAGGTTGCTGAACTAAAATACTCTTACACACTCATAAAGGTCCTGCATTCTACTATTTTTGCAGATGTAATTCAGGTAAGGACATCAAGGTGAAATCTTCTTGGATTAGGATGGGTCCTAAATCTAATGAATGGTGTCCTTATAAGAGACTGAAAAGGACACACAGAGACACAGGGACAAAGGTCATGTGAAGATGAGATCAAAGACTGGAGTTGTGCTGCCACAATGAAGGAAGATTAGAGCTACCAGAAGCTGGAAGAGGTAAGGAAGTATTTTTCCCTAAATCCTTTTGAGAGAGTGTGACCCTGCTAACACTTTGATTTCAAACTTCTGGCCTCCAGAACTTTGACTGTAAGAGAATAAATTTCTATTGTTTTAAACCAAAAAAAAAAAAAAAGCTATAGCATTAAAAAAAAAAAAAAGAATATTGCTATTTTATGATCCACTCAAATGACTGCATCAGATGGTCAAATACTGCAAAAACCCATCCCAGATTTTCCTAAAATCCATTATCAGAGAATTGTGATAACTACATGCAAAAGGGAAGCTGCACTGTTGTGCTAAATGCTTGCATAATCACAGTGATATAACACAAATGATGTTGTAATCCAATGCCATAATAATTCAAGTTAACATCTCACTCTTTGCTCTCACCCCCCAACCCCCATCTCCTCCCAATCTACTTAAAGGTACTAGAAAACAATCTCACTAGAAAACTTATCATCGCCATGTAGTTTTATAAAATATGATCAATGTTTTGGGAGACATGGCCTACAAGGAAAGTTGAAGATCAGGTTTTCCAAGCAGTTGTTTTACTAGACTGAACTGGTCTAACCCCAAACAACAGAAGTATTAAAAAAAAAAAAAAAAACCTATCAATATTTATTATGCCAAAGTCAACCATCCAGACAATTAAATAGTATATTTAATACAACAAAAATCTTTTATAAACACAATGTTTTATTTTAAAATTCTATCTTCTTAAAAATTAATCAGTCCTATCAATATTTATTATGCCAAAGTCAACCTTCCAGACAATTAAATAGTATATTTAATACAATAAAAATCTTTTATAAACACAATGTTTTATTTTAAAATTCTATCTTCTTAAAAATTAATCAGTAAGTGTCTTGGTAACCATACCAACAAATTTATTGTTACAAAGGCAAGCATAATTCAGTGACAAAAATATACATATAATTAAATCATGTTTTAATATGAAGAAGTAAAGAATTAAAATAGATTATTATTTCGATTTATTCAGAAATGATTCAAGTCAAACATTTCATTATCTATAGATTTATAACATTTTGTCCTCAACAGAATCAGAATGCTAAACAGAAAGCGATTCTGCACAATCATCCATAAAATGTACAAACATTCCTAATGCTTCCAGCTATTTCTGAAAAACTTAAAACAATGTCTAATACAATACCTAGTTGCTTCTAGTAGTCCTTAAGATTTTAGTTCTGTTCCTTGAATTATATTCCGAATCTTCTCAGCATCATTTTGCACAATTTTGTTGGATGGATCAATCTTAAGTGCAGCTTCATAATCCTGTAGGCCTATATTTATATAGCAATGATGATCAATAAAATAAATATTTTATAAGTACTTGTCTTACTTAGACAATATATTTCAAAAATAAAAATAACCACTAAGAACATGGTTCAGAATAAGTACTAGGTTATAAACCAGATTCTCATCTTCACACTTCTGATAGTGTCTCTATGAGATTACAGAATTTTTCAGTAATTTCAGGAATAATTATAATTTCATTCAGGGTTCAGTAAGAAGCACTTATTTGAAATTCTAGCACAAATAAGCTAACAGCCTAATCTCACTAAACTGTGAATAGACTCAATAAAATATATATGTGCAAAGGACATTTTTGTCACTTCAGTAAAAAAGTAATAAATGGCATCTTATTTAGAAATTCTCAATTTTTAAAAATAATTTTTTTAGACTCAGCCCATACTTTATTTATTTTTTAGTTTGTTTGTTTTGTTTTTGGTGGTTGGCCAGCACAGCGATCTGAACCCTTGACCCTGGTGTTATAACACTGTGCTCTAACCAACTGAGCTAACAGGGCCAGCACATCCATACTTTATATAATTCATAGACTGAGACATAGCATGTATTTTTTTCTATAGTTATCACATCTACACAGTCTTTGAGGAAAATTGGTTAAAAACGAAAGCAATATGAACTGCTTTTTAAAAATATGTAACTGAATCTCAATCTTTATCCAAAAAAAGCAGTAGGAATGTTATTTCTTTTGGTAGTAAGGAAACCTGATTTCTAGTTCCTCAAGTGCCATTGATTTGCTATGCCATTTTAGGCAAATCACTTAACTTCTCCAAGTGTTCTTTTTTTTTTTTTTTTTTTTTTTCCTTTTTGAGACCGGCCGCACCGCGCTCAGCCAGTGAGTGCTGTGAGTGCACCAGTCATCCCTATATAGGATCCGAACCCGCGACGGGAGCGCTGCCACACTCCCAGCGCCGCACCCTCCCGAATGCGCCACGGGCTCAGCCCCAAGTGTTCATTTTCTTGTCTTTAAAATGAGGGGTCCTTAGAGCTGGCCCGTGGCTCACTCAGGAGAGTGTGGTGCTGATAACACCAAGGCCACGGGTTCAGATCCCATATAGGGATGGCTGGTTAGCTCACTG
>NW_007729303.1:336728-384062 GCF_000696425.1 Galeopterus variegatus
CCCTCCCTCCCTCCCTCCCTCCCTCCCTTCCTTCCTTCCTTCCTTCCTTCCTTCCTTCCTTCCTTCCTTCCTGTGACTGACCAGTACATGGATCAGAATCCTTGACTGTTGGGAAAATAGAATAGTTTAATCAGGCCCCCTCACCTTGTGTCTGGTTGGGTGTGATGCAGCACATTCTTTGTAAGCAAGTTGTTTGTGGGTGGAGTTAGTGCACATGGGTGGCACCACCACTTGGCTGGCATTGACCGCCCGTGCGTGGCCATGCTCTTGAACCTATGGCTCCAAGGACCTTTTTGCCAGTTACCTAGCTCAAAGACCTGCGTATGAGGGGTCTGGGGATCCAGTCTGGTGTATGGAGGGTTTATGACGCTACAGACCCAGCCCTAGCTCAACATTTACCTTTGTGTAACACCACACTCTAACCAACTGGCTAACCAGCTAGCCCTGATGCTATAATTGCTAAAGAATGCTTTACAATGTTTCATTCCTGATTTAGTAATTTTTATCTTTATGAAGATGAGACATTTAAAAAAGCATAGGGCAAATAAACCTAATTCAGATGCTCTGGTTAGAAAAATCTCCTAAAAATAGCAGAACCAAGTTTAAAAACAAAATAAAAAATAATAAAAATGTATGGGCTGGAGTTCATTCCCTGGCAAGACATCATCAAAAGGAAGCCTTTAGGCCTTGATGAAGAGAATATGAATGAGCATCTGGGTAGGGAGGTATGGGAAGAGGAAGGCTGAAGATAAACTCTGGCTACTATAAAATTTTGCCTTTGGGCTAACGTGAGTAACCGCAAATAATCCTTAAATATATTAAAAATGAAAAAAAAAAAAAAAAGTAAATGCTACAGTTTCTATACACATGGGGCTGAATTACAGACCTTAGTACGGTCTTACAAATATAAGTGACGTTCATGTATTGTGTTAGATCAGTTATTTCTGAGCTTATATGTATAGATAGATAGATAGATAGGGTATGACCAAAGCGCTCATTTAAAAATTTCCATTATAGGGCTGGCCACTTAGCCCCATTGGTTAGAGCATAGTACTGATAACACTAAGGTGCAGCGTTTGATCCCTGTGCTGGCTAGCCACTAAAAAAAAAAATTTCCATTATATCTCAAGTGGATCACTTATATTCTTTATCACATATCTTTCTGTAGAAAAGCTGTCTAATTATACAGCATTTTCCTAGGCCTAAACTTGTTGTTCACACCTTGCTTTAACTCCCTTCTACAATGAATTTCTAAAATATAATTTCAAAATCATTTTTTATTTTGTCAGATACATTGCAAAGAATAAATTCAATGCTAAAAACATAAAATAATGGAGCCCTAAAAAGTTCTGATCTTAGATAATCCCAACTGAATTTTTTTTCAGGGTATAACTTGAAACTTAGAACACTTCTATCAATCGTTTACCTTCTACATACAATTCTAGTTGACAGAATGCTGTTCCACGTCGTACATGTGCCTTCATTCTTGCATTAGCATTGTCTGCAACAGGTGGTGTCAATAGTTCCAGCGCCTTTCAAAAAATATAAATAATTAATAAACACATATATACATACATAATTAATAAGACATAAATTTCTAATTTAAACTTGAGCAAAAACATGGTAAAAATTCTAAACAATCCTTAAGCCCTCACCCACCTAAATTTTTGGCTTACTTAGCTGGTACAGGAATTTCTCAAATACATGTATTTATGTTGAACAAGTTAATGAATTGTTCAATTGTTCCCATAAGTGATTCAAATTACCCCCCCCCCCAAGTTATGACTTGGCTTATCATTTGAAATCTCTACAGCTTTACCTTTACTAGCAACAATCATTAAATAGACTTTGTGGTCTTTTATATTTAGATTGGGTGATTCCGTTTATTCATTCAATAAATGTTTGTGCACAAAAATTGTACTAGACCACGGAAAACTGTATCATAAAAAGATTATGAGATCAAATTGTGAGGACTTGGTTGTTTCCTCCATCGTTTATTCATTCAATAAATGTTTGTGCACAAAAATTGTACTAGACCAGGGAAAACTGTATCATAAAAAGATTATGAGATCAAATTGTGAGGACTTGGTTGTTTCCTCCATATTCTCAATCTCAAGGAGCCACATAAGTTTTGCCATGATATTCCCTTAAAACAAGTTACCTTGACATGGAAAAAAAAGAAAAAGCTGTAGAAGTTTAAAACATTCACATGAAATACTAGTAATGGAAATTACAATATACTAAGAGACCCTAAAAATGGAAAATGATTATAGAGATATCCTTTACTGTGCAAGTGGTACAGATAACAATGGAATACCAAGTGTTTTTTCTTCTACGTTGCATTAAGCCTGCAAAACTTTGTTAAGAAAAAGGGTGAGTACAATTGACAACCATTTACTAATTTCCTTGAGAACTTCAACTGATGTACCAAAGCAAGAGTAATAGTTGATAGGGGATTGCTAATCAACTCGAAGTGTCAAAAAACACGAGTTCCTGTCCATTAAAAAAAAAAATCGTTAAAAAGACGTAATAAGATTTTTTTTTTCTTGGCTAGCCAGTATGGGGATCCAAACCTTTGACTTTGGTGGTGTTCTTAGCACCACACTGTACCAAATGATCTAACCGGCCAGCCCCCTTGAGTTCCTTGTCCATTAAAAAAAAAAAAATCAATAAAAAGATGTAATAAAGAAGTTATTTCTTAAAATCCTTTCATCTCAATTTAAATTTAACAGAAAAAAGAGCATCATTTAAACTAATAAAAACAATTTTAAAGCACTATAAATAAATAAATAAATACATTCATACATACATATGTACCTTAGAAGAATCTTCGATGGCCTTGTGTAAGTTTTTCAGTTTTAGGTGGCAAGCAGCCCGATTCAAATACAATAGTGGAATCTTATTATTTAGTCTTATGGCTAAGTTGTATGCATTAATAGCTGCCAAATAGTTTTCTGTTGCAAACAATTTGCTAATGAGACAAAAACAGAAAGGGAAAACAATATAACATTGAAACAGAAACAGAAATAATATCTAATGATATTTGGCAGAGGGGATGGCTTACATCCTTTTGTATTCCCTGTAGAGTGGACATTATTGGCTGTACTGACTCTATCTCGCCTCCACATACAGCAGCATGTAATTTTCATAGGACGCACCTCACCCCCACCTCCAAGGGTAGCTATCAGTAGTTTAAGCTAGTAGGCATATTTCGTCACCTTGCTACAACGATTGACTCAGGGATGGGCTTGAGACCCAAACTGGTCTATTCAGAATGAAGCCTGTGACTGATTTTAAAAGTTGTAAAAACTTCTCCCCCTGCTAGATGTGAATGAAGAAAGCACAAAGCTCAAGTTGTTGCTGATCATTTTTAATACCATGGGAGGAGCTAGTATTAAAATAAAGCTGATATTAAGAAGTATGAAAGGAATAAAAAGGCAGAAAGAAACTGAGTCCTTCATGATACTGTTAAGCTGCTCTATCAAGCTTTACCTGAAATACAAAAAATCTTTAGCTTTTTGGTTACATAAGCCAATAAATTCCTTTTAGTATAAAGCCTGTTTGAATTGGGTTTTTTGGTTATTTGCAAACAAAACTATCCTAATGCATATACTCTTTCAGTTTAAATGTTCCAAAATTCTCTTCAAATAAAGAAATGTATGTGATTAAATTATTTATTTAAAATGTCAAGTTTCTTTTTTGTTTTTCATGTGTAATTCCTACTTACAAATTTTTGAATAAATGCATAAACAGGAAAATAGAAAATACTTTGCCAACCATAAAAGTGCCATATAAATAACACTTTGTATTCATTTCCAGTTGATTATAGTGCATACTTTGCTGCTCTAGAATATTAAATTCAATGACAACAAAAGCAGACCCATCAAGCAGCCAGTAAATTATAAGTAAAAGATAAGATGACACCATTATGACATCTAATTTAAGCTTAACTCAAGCTGAAAATAACTTGCACAAACTAGGAAAGCTAATTCTGTAGGCATGGTTTATATTTCTGAAATGCCTCATACCAGCTAGGATGTTTCTGACCACAAGTAACAAAACCCCAACACAAATTGGCTTAAACAAGTAAGGAAATAAATTATCTCACATTTTAAAAGTCCTGAAAGAAGAGGCTCCATGCCCAATATATAATATATAATCAGCAGCTTGAAAATTTTTTCAAGGCCTCGGGTTCCTTCCATCTTCCCATTCTACTGTATTCAGCAGCAACTTCATCCTAGGACTGGTCTTCCTCATGGCTATCCAAGGGTACTTCAAAAAGTTCATGGAAAAACAGAATTAAAAGATAATATGAATCTTTCCATAAACTTTTTAAGTACGCTCATATTAGTTCAAGGTGCCATATAATATCTATTAGAAGAAAAGGTGACAATATCTTCTGGTATATGCTCCCTAAGAGCAAGAAAACCTATCCCAGAAACCTCCTGCACCAAGGTCCAGGGTTTGATCCCTGTACCAGCTAGCTGCCAAAAAAAAAAAAGAAGAAGAAATGTGGGCTGTCTGGTGTTAGCTCACATGGTTAGAAAGTGATGATGCTGATAACACCAAGGTCATGGGTTTGCATCCCTGTACCGGCTAGCCTCTTTCTCTCTCTGTCTCTGTCTCTCTCCCCTTCTCTCCTGCCCCCACAAAAAAATTAAAATTACTGGGCCGGCCCGGTGGCGCACTGGAGAGTGTGCCGCTTGGGAGTGCGCTAGCGCTCCCGCCGAGGGTTCGGATCCCATGTGGAGACCAGTTCCCACTCACTGGCTGAGCGCGGTGCAGGCACAACACCAAGTGTCGCGATCCCATTGCCGGTCCCCGGTACGGGCGCGACACCGAGGGTTGCGATCCCGTTACTGGTAAGTGTCGCGATCCCATTGCCGGTCCCTGGTACGGGCGCGACACCGAGGGTTGCGATCCCGTTACTGGTCAGTAAAAACGACAAAAGGAAAAAAAAATTACTAAGGAGTAATTTTACTCCTATATATGGCTGTTTTGGAATGTTTTTAAAAATTCAAAAATGTGACCATCTTTCCATGTTAGTAAATACATTATTTTTAGAGTACTCTCTCTCATGTGCCAGGATTTCTGAAACCAATTTCCTCCTACTAAGGCACATTTTGGAGTTTTATTTCTTAATTCTTTGCCTTTATAAATGACATTATAATAAACATTTTTGTACCTACAAGGGGTCTTCAAAAAGTTCATGGAAAGATTTGTATTAACTTTTAATTCTATTTTTCCATGAACTTTTTGAAGTACCCTCATATATCTTTAAAAAAAATACAATTAAAACAGTCCTGATTTGTTAAAATCAATCAGAATTTATCCTGGACTTGTGATCAGGTCACCATCCTAAATCACATGGGGAGGTATGCACACCTGAACAAAACAGGGGCTCAGCCAGTAAGGATAAAGGGAGAGAATAAATATTGGCTAGGTAACCCTACGGTGTTTACTACAAACCTTGTTTTTTTAATTGTGGTAAAATATATATAACAAAATTTGCTCTTTTAACCATTTTTAAGCATTCAGTTCAGTGGTATTCAGCACATTTACACTGTTGTGCAACTATCACCACCATCCATCTCTAGAACTTTTTCATCTTCCCAAACAACTTCCCAATTCTATTTTCTGTCTCTATGAATTTGACTACTCTGGGTACCTCATATAAGTGGAATCATATAATATTTGTCCCTTTGTGACTGGCTCATTTCACTTAGCACAATGTCTTTAAGGTTCGTCCAAACTGTAGCATGTGACAGGTTTTCCTTCCTTTTTAAGGCTGAATACTATTCCATTGAATATATGTACCACATTTTGTTTATCCATTCATCCGTCAATAGACACTTGGGTTGCTTATACCTTTTGTCTATTGTGAATGCTGCTGCTGTGAACATGGGTGTACAAATATCTGTTTGTGTCATTGCTTTTAATTCTTTCAGGTATATACCCAGAAGTGGAATTGCTGTATCACATGGCAATTCTATTTTTAATTTTTTTTTTTTTTTTTTTTTTTGGTGGCTGGCCTGTTTGGGGATCTGAGCCCTTGACCTTGGTGTTATAACACCATGCTCTAACCAACTGAGCTAACTGGCTAGCCCTCTATTTTTAATTTTTTGAGGAAACACCATACTGTTTTCCACAGTGCTGTACCATTTTACATTCCTACCAGCAGTGCACAAGAGTTCCAATTTCTCCCCATCCTCACCAATACTTGTTATTTTATTTTTATTTTTTTTATAATAACCATCCTAATAGGTGTGAAGTGGTAACTCATTGTGGTTTTCGTTTGTATTTCCTGAATTAGTGAATGCTGAGCATCTTTTCATGTTTACTGATCATTTGTATATCTTCTGTGGAGAAATGCCTATTTCTGTCCTTTTCCCATTTTTTAAAATCAGGCTGCTTGGTTTTTTTGTTTGTTTGTTTGTTTGTTTCTAAAAGATGACCGGTAAGGGGATCTTAACCCTTGACTTGGTGTTGTCAGCACCATGGTCAACCAGTGAGCTAACCAGCCATCCCTATGTAGGATCTGAACCCGGGGCCTTGGTGTTCTAAGCACCACACTCTCCTGAGTGAGCCACGGGCCGGCCCAGGCTGCTTGTTTTTGTTAATTTGTAGGAGTTCCTTATATATGTTCTGGATATTAACTTTTTAGCAGGCATATGATTTGTAGATATTTCCTCCATTCTGTGGGTTGCCTTTTCACTCTGTTCATAGTGTCCTTGATGCACAAAAATTTTTAATTTTGGTGTAGTCCAACTTACCTATTTTTTTGTTGTTGCCTGTGCTTTATATGTCATGTCCAAGAAATATTGCCAAATCCAATGTCATGAGACACCCTGTGTTTTCTTCTAAGAGTTTTATAATTTTAGCTCTTACACATTTACGTCTCTGACCCATTCTGAGTTAATTTTTGTATATGTTGTTAGGTAAGGATCCAACTTCATTAATTTTCATGTGGATATCCAGTTTTCCTAATACCATTTGTTGAAAAGAGTTTCCTTTCTCCATTGAATGGTATTGGTACCCTTGTTGCACATCATTTGACCATATATGCCAGGGTTTATTTCTGGGTTATCTATTCCATTGGTCTATATGTCAGTAGAAAGCTTATATTAACATATACATTTTAAGAACATTTCCATTTTTCATCTTCAATATAAGTTTACAGTTGTATAATGGAACAGAAAAGCTCTCCTAGGAAGAAGGTCTTACAATGATCAGTATGAAAGAATCATTGTAGGAGGCATAGAAGCAGAAAATATACAGTATTTAACATTTAAATGTATATTAAAAAATAAATCAAAATGAACATTACACTCCTTAAAGTTCAATACCACTACAAGCATCCAAAATTTACTTTATGACTTTCAGAACAATTTTGAACTCAGAAACAGCCAAAGTTCAAAAAGAAAGGAAAAAAAATTAAACCTCTCTCTAAAGGTCAGTAAGTAGCCTTTGACATCAAATTTAAGCAGAGAAGGGCCGGCCCGGTGGCGCACTGGATAGTGCGCCGCTTGGGAAGCGCGGCGGCGCAAAAGAATTATACTAAAGTACTCATTCATTCAACACATACTGAATGCTTATTGTACTAAGCATAAAAAGAGAACAAAACGATGGGCAATAGCAAACACTCCTGTCATTTTATTATGACTGACTGGTTTGCCTTTGAAAAGAAAGAAACATTCTGATTGGCAATGGCCAAAAAAGCCAAACATTTTATACAAGAATTGAGCATGGCAGAAGCAACAAGAGGCAGGAAGGCTGAGAAAGAAGCAATGTGGAGAGAAGAAAAAGGGGCAAAACAGACTTATGAGAGAGATCAGAAGTAGTGGAGTTTAGATACAGCAATGGGGGCAGAGAGCAGTACATATTCCAACAGAAGACAGAACAGCTCTGTTTGTGGGCAATAGAAAGGAACTCTAACAGTTACCTGCCCCTCAAACGACTCTGAACGTCCTTGTCTCTTTTAGTATCTAGTGTAGGTGGAAAACAATCTTGTGTATTTTGAGAGTAAGGCTAAGTATCAATATGCCTTAGTGAAGGCACATCAACCAGCACAATTCAGCTCTTAGAATGGAAAAAGGAAAAGTATACTGCATACTAAAAAAAACAACAAGTTAGGCCATAATTGCTACCGTGCTGGTTAACTGTCAGGGTTCTTCGGAGAAAAAGAACATACGTAGACATATAGAACAAAATTTATTATGAAAGATTGACTCATGCAATCACAGAAGCTAAGAAGTCCCACAATCTACCATCTGCAAACTGGTGCCCTGAGAAAGCCAGTGGGGTGGTTCCAATCCAAGCCCAAAGGCCTGAGAACTAGGAGAGCCAATACTGTAAATCCCATCTGAAGGCACAAGAATCAGAAGCACTGATGTCCAAGGGCAGGAAATGTATGTCTCAGTTCAAGAAAAGAGTGATTTTGCCCTTCCTCCACCTTTTTATTCTATTTGGGCTCTCAACAGACTAGATGATGCCTACCCACATTGGTCAGGGCAATCTTCCTTATTCAGACTATTGATTCAAATTTAATCTTTTCTGGAATTACACAGACAAACCCAAAAATAATATTTTACCAGCTATCTGGGTTATCCCTTAGCCCAGTCAAGTTGACACATAAATTTAACCATCATAGTATTTACAACAGAATATTATGAGCTATAAAATACATACAAACAAACAACTGTACAAAATTATGATTGTATCAAAGAAGTCATCTTATGATATGGATTCTAAATTTCAAGTCAGGCAGAAGAAAGCTAGCAGCATAAGAAAACTGTTGTATTTCCATAATCCAAGTTTATTTAAATGCAGCAGATCAAGGCATATTTGGCAGACCTGTCCTGAAAATACAAGGTGCAAGGATTGGAAGGCATGGATTTTCTATTTTCCTGTATGTCTTCTGTCAGAGGCACTGACAGCTTTATTTGGAACTACACTTTCAAAGACGTCTGTTAGCAAACAGCCTTGGAAGACAAAGGTAGTGTCTCCTTATGGGGTAAAGGACAAATTTGTTTGCTGCTCAGTACAATAATTTCTCTTTGTGGGGCAAAGGTTGGCATGTTTGCTTGCCACTCTCATAAAAAATTATGTTCCTTAGGGGGCTGACTGGTGGCTCACTTGGGAGAGTGTGGTGCTGATAACACCAGTGTTGAGGGTTAGGATCACCATACCAGCTAGCCACTTAAAAAAAAATTTTTGTTCCTTAAGCTTGGTCTTCCTCTGCTGTGGCACAAACATACTATGTATACAGCATTCACCTGAGCCCACCTCTGCATTGGCCCTATAGGACTTGAGGGGCAAAGGAAACCAACATAAAGCTCATGCTGCTTGCTGTACCTTGAGTAATAAAAGTCCTTTGTCTTTGACCCATGAATCTCCTGTGTTCTGCAAGCAGCCATGAAACTGTGGTAGGCTATTCCTTCATAGTTCTTGCCAGGGCATAAACCCAAACCTGAGTATTGGAAAGAAATTCAACTCAGCAAGTAGAACTATGTACTGTGTTGGGTGAAGATTATAACAGATGGTTAACAATCAGCATTAAAAGTCCACCATTAAAGTAAAAGAACATCCAGACAAGCAGATGGAATCCAGCTACGAAAACTCAAGGACCTGGGGCATGGAGAAGGGGACTGGACCTCTCTCCCACAACCAGACACACCAAGCCAGTGCCTCAGGGCCTGCCCAGGGACTTGAGGCATGGAGAAGGGGACCAGACTACCCTCCCACAACCAGGCACACCAAGCCAGCACCTTGGGTCCCACCCAGTGACCCGAGGCATGGAGCCAGGAACTGGACCCTCTTCTCACAACAAGGCACAGCATGCCAGCACCTCGGGGCCCACCCGGGGACCTGAGGCAAGGAGAAGGGGACTGGACCTCTCTCCCACAACCAGACATGCCAAGCCAGTGCCTCAGGGCCTGCCCAGGGACTTGAGGCATGGAGAAGGGGACCAGACTACCCTCCCACAACCAGGCACACCAAGCCAGCGCCTTGGGTCCCACCCAGTGACCCGAGGCACAGAGCCAGGAACCGGACCCTCCTCCCACAACAAGGCAAAGCATGCCAGTACTTCGGGGCCCACCTGGGGACCCGAGGCAAGGAGAAGGGGACTGGACCTCTCTTCCACAACCAGACACACCAAGCCAGTGCCTTGGGTCCTGCCCAGTGACCTGAGGCATGGAGCCAGGAATCAGACCCTCCTCCCACAACAAGACACAGCATGCCAGTACCTCCGGGCCCACCTGGGGACCCGAGGCAAGGAGAAGGGGACTGGACCTCTCTCTCACAACCAGGCACACCATGCCAGTGCCTTGGGTCCTGCCCAGAGACCTGGGGCATGGAGAAGGGGACCAGACCACCCTCCCTCAACCAGGCACACTGCGCCAGCACCTCGGGACTGAACCAGGGACCCGGGGCATGCAGAAGGGGACCAGGCCCCTCTCCTACAACCAGGCACACCAAGCCAGCTCCTTGGTAGATTTCTAGTTTGGTGAACTGTGGCATGGAGAAAGGGACTGGCCACCCCTTCCACAACAGGGCACATGGCACCAGTGCATGGACCAGAGGCATGGAGAAGGGGACCAGACACACCCCACAACCAGCCATACTGCCAGTGCCAAGGAGCATACTAAAAACATCACCTCCATGTGGGTGGCCCACCACAGCCACCACAATGACCATGGCTGCTGCAAAAGCGTCTAGATGCCACAACCACCACACAGATGGTCCACCAACCACTGGAGTGCATTCACACAAGAAGAGTCACCAGCAGAGACAAAGAAAAGAAGAGGATGTCCATTTCCACAAAGCCCATTTCAGAGTGACAGAAGAAGCATCTGCTCTATGATAATATTAAGGGACCTGATCACATCTCTCAGCATTGGACAGATCATCTAGGCAACAAATTAACAGAGTAACCATTATTCTTTCAGAAGGAGAGAAGAAATCTAGGGCTATTAGAGGGGAGAGGGGGAGCAAGAGGGGGATATAAAGAATAATTATGAGGGCCGGCCCGGTGGCGCACTGGAGAGTGCGCCGCTTGGGAGCGCGGCGGCGCCGGATCCCATGTGGAGACCGGTTCCCGCTCACTGGCTGAGCGCGGTGCGGGCGCGACACCAAGGGTTGCGATCCCGTTGCCGGTCCCATGGCTGCTGCAAAAGCGTCTAGATGCCACAACCACCACACAGATGGTCCACCAACCACTGGAGTGCATTCACACAAGAAGAGTCACCAGCAGAGACAAAGAAAAGAAGAGGATGTCCATTTCCACAAAGCCCATTTCAGAGTGACAGAAGAAGCATCTGCTCTATGATAATATTAAGGGACCTGATCACATCTCTCAGCATTGGACAGATCATCTAGGCAACAAATTAACAGAGTAACCATTATTCTTTCAGAAGGAGAGAAGAAATCTAGGGCTATTAGAGGGGAGAGGGGGAGCAAGAGGGGGATATAAAGAATAATTATGAGGGCCGGCCCGGTGGCGCACTGGAGAGTGCGCCGCTTGGGAGCGCGGCGGCGCCGGATCCCATGTGGAGACCGGTTCCCGCTCACTGGCTGAGCGCGGTGCGGGCGCGACACCGAGTGTTGCGATCCCGTTGCCGGTCAGTAAAAAAGACAAAAAGGAAAAAAAAAGAATAATTATGATTTATAACAATATATATGCTAGTAATATTGATTTAATCAACATATCTCAATGTTCAACCCCCAAAATATGTATAATCGATTTGGATTCAATAAATAAAATTTTAAAAAATTAAATAAAAATTAGAAAAAAAAAAAAAAAGAAACAGCAAACATACAGAAATTTAGACTAGTACAAGTTGGTACTAGGGAAGTCTGTCAGTAAGTCACAGGCTCTTATATACTAAGCTGGGGTTCAGAAGCATAATTAACTGTGGTGGCAAGGGGAAAAGCAAAAGCAAAGCAGATCTTCAGTTGTAAAAGGACTGGGGTATTAGGCAGGCTACAAAGCCTGGCACTTAGGCAGAGAGAATAAAAAGAAAGTTCAGACACTAGAATTAGGGTAGAAGGTGATTTTACATAACAACAGTAATACAATGCTGGGTGCTAGACTGTAGGGTTATGTATCCTTAATTCTCTCTTATCTCACATTAAAATTTGCTTTAGAGAGTAAGGTATGCAGATGGCATTCAAGTGGCCCCACTGTGGGGAAAGAAAGAGAGTTTAAGTCTAGGGTCAAGATAGGATCCAATAATACTTAGTTTAAAATCATGCACAAAGTAATGTCAAAGGGACAGAACAATGGTCCTTTTACCTTATATAATTACAAGTGTCTGGAAGGGTAGTTATTAAAGTTATTTACAGATTCTGAGTCATGTAAAGCTGTTAAATAACATAACATCATGTACATATCTAAATTAGAACACCTAGACTCAGTTTTTTATGTGAAGTGTTCTCAGTAAAAATCTGTCTGGTACAACATTAATTGGAAAAGGTAAAATGCTTTCATGAGCAAATAAAATTATCTAAGCTACAAGCATGTTTCTGAAAGGTAAACTTAGCATTTAAAACTAAGACACAGCAGTAGAAAGCTAGGTAAAGAAAATGAAAACATTCTGTGTCTCTTTCTAAGAACCTATTTTTGAGTAGAAATAGTTCCCTAAACAATTTTTCCAAGCTACTGCTCTTTTGAAAGGCTTGTTCATTTCTATCCTTTTGTGAAACAAGTGTCCCATTGGTTTAAACACAATACAGACAGTTGCACCATTTTTTTGTGTAAATGTAGAAGGCTACCACAAAACAAAGACTCTGAAGATGAAAAAATTACATCCTTTGGCTTTAAATTCAACACACTGCTTCTCAGTTGGTTCTGTTATATCTTTTTCTATCTTTTATACTACATTACTTTGCTAGAGAGGAGACATTTCTTTCTAAGAATTATATCTTTCTTTTTATCCATTTGTACTTGGCACTATGATTAACTGTGCTCTGCTCTGTTCCTGTAGGTGTCATTAGTAACTAAGTTTCCCTCCATCTCTCCTAATTTTCAACTCTCTTCCTCTCCTTTTATTTTGTTTCTCTTTTTCTACCTAATTGGAGGTAGTAAGACAAAAAGACACCCAAACAATACACTAAAGTAATTACAATCTACCAGTCACACCTGACTGCTGCAAAGTACACTTTTGTACCAGTGCTGCCAATACTTTGCTTTTGCCAGAAGTCAATAACACATACTCACACACACACTCTAGTGTTTTGCTGTCCTTGACAGTCAAAACTTCAACCCTGGCTCAATGATCTCATCTACCCTTTCCCCTCTTTTTTTTTTTTTTTTTTTTTTTTTTTTTTTCCCTCCATCTCTCCTAATTTTCAACTCTCTTCCTCTCCTTTTATTTTGTTTCTCTTTTTCTACCTAATTGGAGGTAGTAAGACAAAAAGACACCCAAACAATACACTAAAGTAATTACAATCTACCAGTCACACCTGACTGCTGCAAAGTACACTTTTGTACCAGTGCTGCCAATACTTTGCTTTTGCCAGAAGTCAATAACACATACTCACACACACACTCTAGTGTTTTGCTGTCCTTGACAGTCAAAACTTCAACCCTGGCTCAATGATCTCATCTACCCTTTCCCCTCTTTTTTTTTTTTTTTTTTTTTCCTTTTTTTGTCTTTTTTCGTGACCGGCAACGGATCGCAACCCTCAGTGTCACGCCCGTACCAGACTGGGACCGGCAACAGAATCGCAACCCTTGGTGTTGCGCCTGCACCTCGCTCAGCCAGTGAGCGGCCGGTCTGTACGTGGGATCCAAACCCTCGGCGGGAGCGCCGCCATGCTCCCAAGCGGCGCACTGTAGCAGTGCGCCACCGGGCCGGCCCTACCCTTTCCACTCTTAAATCCAAATCACATCATTAGTATATCAGAAATAAGACCAAACCAAACAGTGCCTAGGACCTTTAGCCAGTCCCAGCACCATAATACATTGTGCCAAAGAACTTGCTAACCATGGCCATCAATCTTGTTATCCTTGGCACTGATTAAAAAGCAAGCTTTTCCATTATCCTCATGTCAAAGTCCCTATTTGCTGGCCATTCCTCATCCCCCTATACCACTTTGCACTTTCTCACTCCTGTTTCTGCCACAACTGACTGAACCTCCCAATCCTTTCCTATCTCTCAACCTCAACTTTTCCATAAAATGTTTTCTATATATTTTGTGGGGTTTTTGGGGGGGTTAGGGGGGACATTGGGTGGAGAGCGCCTGTCCAATACAGGGATTAGAACTTTTGACTTGGTGTTAAAAGGCTGCACTCTAACCAACTGAGCTAACTGACCAGCCACAAAATGCTTTCTAAAATTAACCTGGCTCTGCTCTGAGGGCAGTGCAATTTCTACCACCCTCTCAACTGAGGCCCCCCATTTCCTGCATCAGGCAGCTAGGACTGCAGCAATTGGCATTCTCCAAGGCTCACTTCTGCTAGTTCCAAGCTGTGACTCTTCCTTTATGTAAAAGTCATCATCCTTTGGGACTCATGACATTTTACCCTGTAGCCTTCTAGTAACTGTCATCTACTGGCTTTTTAAAAAATGCTCTTCCTTTATTCATTGAGGGCTTTGAAACCTGGCTCCCAGCATCTGTCTCTATCTCAACTTCTGCCATCATTCCAAGAGATTTTAAGGTTTGTGTATCAATTTACCTTGAAATACTTGAAATTCCTTAATTCAATCATCTTCCCTTAAACTCTATTTTTGCTACCTACACCCAGGGCTACACCCTGGACCTTGTCGTCACCTAGAACTGCACTACCTCAGAAATATCAAACTCTGGAAATCCAGCCACTGATGAGAACTTTCTGTTCTGCCAGCTTTCTCTTTACAGTGGTTTCTACCTCATTAATTGCTCCATTTTCTCTCAGTCCACTGGGCCCCTCATGACATTTCTCCCTTTCTAACCCAGCCTGAACATCATGGCTGATTATCAGAGCTACTTTTTCATGAGCAATTACTGGTCCCTTGCGCTGTTAGTCTTTTACTGTACTTGTCAGTCAAAACTCCAGCCCTGGTTCAATGATCTAATCTGCCCTTTCTACTCCTGAATACAAAAGACTAAACACCACATAAGTCACACAGCCGTGCTGACTGGCATCTCTATGAATTCCTGTTCTCTAACCTAGCAGGGCCCTCTGCAGTACCCAGAAATCAATTCTCTTTGTTGTCAGAAGCTCATCTAGATCCACACTTGTCTTTACTTTCTTTCCTCCAATTGTGCTGACTGGCATCTCTATGAATTCCTGTTCTCTAACCTAGCAGGGCCCTCTGCAGTACCCAGAAATCCATTCTCTTTGTTGTCAGAAGCTCATCTAGATCCACACTTGTCTTTACTTTCTTTCCTCCAATCTCAGAAAATGAGGTATCTCTGTCTATCACAAGTTAATCTGTCAACATTTTCTAGAGCAAAGTAAGCAATCCAACAGGACAGCACAGTAAGCTAAGCATACTTAGGCACCCTCAGGCTGCAAGGAGGAGTAATTCAGATCCATACCACTTGGGCTGCCTTCCCTAGGGCTAACCAAAGGGAACAAGAGGACAGGAAATGTATTTGATTCATCTGTGAAAGGAGTACAGCAGTGATTAGAATATAAACTTTGCAATCATATTGACCTAGGATTGAATCTTGGTTCTACTTATGAACTACCACCTTAAACTCCCTAGCCCCATTTCCACATTTACAAAATGGGGATAAAGATAATAATACCCAACTAGTCAGGTTATTGTTTGTTTGTGGTAGCTGGCCAGTAAGGGGATCTGAACCTGTGACTTTGAGAGCACGACACTCTTCCAAATAACTGGCCAGCCCCCATGTTATTATGGGAATTAAGTGAGCTATTTTGTGCAAAGCTTCTACTTTCTCAGTAAGCATTAGTTACATGAGTGTGAAAGCAGTGGGTCCTACCCTACTATAGTTGTAAGGATTTAATGAGTCAGTATAATGAAGGCTCTTGTGAACTATCACAAGCTACTAACATATTGACTGTGATAAGCAAGTGTAATTAAAGAAATGATTTAGAGTGGTCACAGCTGGGAGACAGGGTAGAAATGAGGCCAGTTGACTAGGTAAAAACCAAGGGGGACTTTCATGTAATATGCACTGTGTGAATTTTTTCGAAAGGAATTTTTTTATTTTATAAAATTAATTCAACTTTCAAAAAGAGAAAAACCAAAACCAAAATCAAAACAAGCCATCCACCCTTGGTCTTGACCCAATTTTCTCCACTCTTCTTAGAGACATTTCAATCAGCTCTTCTCTCTCCTGTCTCCAAATCTATTCAAACTTTTTCTATTCTTAAAGAACCAACCAAACTTCCTTTTTGTTGTTGTTGTTGTTGACTGGCCAGTATGGGGATCTGAACCCTTGACCTTGGTGTTATAACATTGTGCTCTAACCAACTGAGCTAGCCAGCCAGCCCTCCTTTTTCCGTAAAATTTCTACTCCATTGGCTTCTGGAAGTATTTTTGTGTGTTCCTTTGTTTCACCAGTCTTTTAAATGCTGGTAGCTCACAGGATTTTATCCTCAGCCCACTACTCTACTGAGTCTAACACTCTTTTTGGATATCTCACCTACTCTTATAAATTTAACTATTATGTAAATGCTGATAACCCAAAAAATGTATCTACAGTGCTGGCCTCTCCCTGTAGTGTCAAGCTTGCTCTACACTGTCACCCAGATTGGAACTCTCAGAGACATCTCAAACTCAACATATTCAAAACTAAACTTCCCTGCATTCCCTCCTAACTAGCCCCTATTCTAGTATTCTCTAATGCAGTTGGTGGCACCACATAATCATTTAGACAAGAAACCTGGAAGTCACCCACATCTACTACTTCTCTCTCTCACTTGCCAACAATCAATCAAGAAGTTCTGTCTATTTTACCTCCTAAATATTTCTCAAATTACCCCCCCTCTATAACAATGCCATAATTCAAGGCCTTTACTTGGGCTTCTGCAACAAATTTTTCCTCACATTACAGGATAAATCTAAGAATATTAACAGAGTACACAAGGTCCCTGTCTATTTTTCTAGGTTTATTGGTCATCACTCTAGGCTTCAAATTTTATGTTTTAACAAAGAATAAACTATCTATATTTCCTGGCCTACACCACACTATTTCTTGTCTCTGAGCTTTTGCTCACATTGTCACCTCTGCCTGAAATGAATGCCTTTCTGTCCATTGCTCCTTTAACTCCTTCCTATCATAGAGGAGCTCCAGTAGTAATTTCTCTATAAGGCTTTTCCAAAACCTCTTTCCTCCCTTTAAAACTAGGTGCCCCTCTTCTGTACTATCTTATGATCTTGTTCTTACTTATGTTACTGTACTTCCCACACAGTGTTGTAAGTATTTGTGTATGTCCCTCTCTTCCTTATCTCTGTAGTTCAGTGCCTATCATATAGTCTGGCAAATAGCTAGCAATCAATAGATATTTATTTATTTATTTTATTTTTTTATTTTTTTAAAGATGACCGGTAAGGGGATCTTAACCCTTGCCTTGGTGTTGTCAGCACCACGCTCACCCAGTGAGCAAACCGGCCATCCCTATACAAGGATTTGAACCTGCAGCCGTGGTGTTATCAGCACCACACTCTCCCGAGTGAGCCATAGGCCGTCCCTATTAGATATTTATTTAATGGTTGAATAAATGGAGAAGAAGGAAGGAGAGAGAAAAGAAGAAAGATCATGTATGGTTTTACTGTTGAGTAAGAAGAACCAACTTGTCAGCCCCAGGCTTCTGACCTTCAGAAAAATTGCCAACTCCAGCTAACCTCCACAAATCAATCCCTGATGTTGTAACAGAGAGGAGAAAAGACCAAGAAAGAGCAGAAAGAGGATGAGAAAAGAAAAATATAGAATTTGTGGTAGACAGATAATGGCCTCCTCAAAGACGTCCACATCCTAACCCCCAAACCAATTAATATGTTACCCCTAACATGGCAAAAAGGATTTTGCCGATATGAATAAATTAAAGATATTGATATGGAGAGATTATGCTGGATTAGCAGGTGAAATTTAATGTAATCATAAGAGTTCTTATAAAAGAAAAAGGGAAGCAGGAGAGTCACAGAAGGAGAAGTGACTATGGAAGCAGAGGTCAGGGTGATGCTATTGGTACCTGGGGGCCACAAGCCAAGCAGCCTAGAAGCTGGAAATGCAAGGAAACAGATTTTCCCCTAGAGCCTCTAGAAGGAATGCAATTAACACCTTGATTTTACCCCAGTGAAACCCATTTTGGACTTCTGACCTCCAGAACTGTAAGATAATAAATTTGTGTTCTTTTAAGCCACTCAGTTTGAGGTAGTTTGTTACAGAAGCAATTGGAAAATAACACAGAAGTGTATACAATAAGATATAATAAATAATACCTACAGCTGCCTCAAAATAAGAGCTCGAATTGCCACTCAGAATGTACCAGAATTCACTGTAATTGTATTAAAATATTCACATACAGAGCTATATATAAATAAATAAAATGATCGCCTGGATGTAAAATGATAATTTATTAATTTATGAGGTAATTTGATGATTTTTTTTTTTTAGCCTTCCATTTCCAGGGAATTTGGTAATCTTTTAGAAATGAATATAATATGAACAATCAAAAAAGCTCTGGTTTTTAATAAAAAACCTGTTTTTAAGGGAGATACCTGGAAGGATTTATGTTAAATGTATAAGTGATTTTAAAGAGGACTTTAATAAGCATTCCAAAAGATGTGGTATTTTTAATTTTTATGACATTTCAATATAATAACAAATAATAAGAGCCTTATTTAATTGTTATATTATCTGACTTTTTAAATATGGAGACCCTGCCTATCTAATTTGCTTATTTGTGTTCTCTCTCCCCAACAATAAACACACATATATAAACACGTAGGTCAAAATAACTAGATAATGTGATAAGTACTAATGTCTACATACTTTATAAATCTAATGGCCTGAGTTCAAATAACTTACTTTCCCTTGTCCTTCAACCATTCTGGATTCTTTTCTTCTTCTTTTAAATCACAAAGTTCAGGAATATCAGTATTCGTTGCTCTTCGTGCCTCTGCTTGTTTGTGTAGCCACTGAAATGAGAATAGTCTTATGAAGGACACAAAGGCCTTATTTTTATTAACAGCTACTTTTAGATTTCCCATCTTCCTCCAGTGGATAGAAATATTATTATAAACTGAATGTTTGTGTCCCCCCACCCCAAATTCTTATGTTGAAGCCTTAATGTGACAATATTTGGAGGTAGGGCCTCTTTGGGAGGAAATTAGGTTTAACTTAGGTTTAAATTAGGTCACGAGGGTAGAGTCCCCATGATGGGATTAGCATCCTCATAAGAAGAGAAAGAGATCAGAGCTCTAGCTCCCTTCCCACCCCATGCCCACCCACTACCCCCTCTATGTGGCCACCCGCAAGACAGGATCCCCCACCAATGCTAGCACCCAATCTTGAACTTCCCAGCCTCACAGAACTGTGAGACATGAATGTTCGTGGTTTAAGCCACCCAGTCTATGGTATTTTATTTAAAGTACCCTGAGCAGATTAACGCACTATTTGGTGATGGTGATTTTAAACTCCCAGTATTTATACAATTTTAAACTTTTTTTTAAAACCTCACTAGCTGGTTGAGATCAAATAGGTAAAAGTTTCTAGTGCAAATCTCATCCCCTTGTGAGTTCATGTGATTATTTCACCTTTCTTGTTTATAACATCTATTTTTCCATATGAGAAAACATACAAATGATATTTAAATAATTATAATTGGGGCCGGCCCGGTGGCGCACTCGGTTGAGTGCGGCGCTTGGGAGTGTGGCGGAGCTCCCGCCGAGGGTTCGGATCCCATATAGAGACCGGTCCGCTCACTGGCTGAGCGCAGTGTGGGCGTGACACCGAGGGTTGCGATCCCGTTACTGGTCACAAAAAAAGACAAAAAAGGAAAAAAATAAAAAATAATAAATAATTATAATTGTATAATTATACAAACAATTTTATAAATAAAATATAGAAATATATATTATTTAATATTAAAAAGTTAATATTTATAAATTGTCATTGTGTCTTAAAGATCTTCAGTTATTTCTCCAACTATTCAATTGAGAGAGGCATCAATTCACACCTTGCAGTAAAAGAATTCAGTTCTTAGTGCTATGTAACTAAAGATACAATATTTGTTTGTTTGTTTTTTTCCTTTTTGTCTTTTTTCGTGTCAGGCAACAGATTGCAACCCTCAGTGTCGCGCCCGTACCGGACCGGGACCGGCAACGGGATCGCAAGGGCAAAAATGAAAAAGGATGGGTTTTCTAAAACAGTGGAGAACACAATAACAAATGTGAATAAGATTTTTAAACAGTAATACAGAAGAAGGAAAATAGAATAAAAGGTAAAAATGAAGCATAATGGTACTAATGATGACTAAAATATAGAACGTAGAGGAAATAAGCACTATTCTCCCATGCGGAGAAATAAAGAAAAATTATTTTGCTGTTAATTTTGCTAAAGAAAACTAAATAAATAAGCAATTTTAAATGTTTATGAAAAACATTAAGGTGACCACTAGTTACAGTAAAAATAGGATATCTAACTTCCAAACTCTTACAGTAAAGTAAGGTAAATAGCAAAAGATAAAATAAGAAAGGAAATTAGCTTTCTGTTTATAGCAACATAAACTAAAGCTTTTACTACAAAGTTTTACATGCAATTTTATGAACAAATAAAATGCTATGAATACATAAAATGCTTGATAAAAAAAAAATAACAAATAAACAGAAGGTTCAAATATATAGTTCAGTTCAAAAAGTAAGCAAAGAAAAGCCTCATCAGCAAACCTAAGGCTGGAATCATCTCGAAAGCTGACACAAAGATGTTTGAAAAGATTTTAGAAGCAGATCTATGAATATTCAAGGACAGAGGATGGGAATTTAATGCTGATATAAGTACAGAGGTAGGAGCTAGAAATGAAACCAGAACCTCAGAAGGTCTGCACTGTCGGTAAAAAGGACACTTATAAAATCTCTGTCTAGGAAAGTGAAGCGTATCTCTCCCTGGGGCTCTGGATAGGAGGGGGAAAAATGACACATGAGAAATCAAAACTCCTGGTATTCCTCACAAGCAATTCTTACTTCTGCAAACCAGAATATATGAGATTTCCTCATACATATACGCAAAAATGTCCTTGCTGAAGATAAGCACATAAGCAAAAAGTACAAATCACATGAGGAAATAATCCAGCATGAGGAACATTCAGGAGACACAACACACAAAATGACTGGTTCCCTAAGAATTTGAAATAACAGAACAATCTGAAAGAAACTATAATCATTTTAAGCATGCTTCCTTAAGGATAGCAAAGAGACTAAAATTCATAATGAAAACAAAAAAGCTAATGATAACAAAGAGGCGTTAAATAAAGTTTCCAAAATGAAAAATATTGTCATTGAAATAAAAAAACTCTTGAACAAATTTAACATAAAATTGGGCAGCTTAGTTGAAGAAAATTTATAAACCAGAAGACAGATCTGAGGATCTTATACGGAACACAGCCAAGAAAGATAATGAGAATATAGGAAGGCAATATTTGAAGACAAGACCTTAGGACTTCCCAGAATTGACAGAAGACATAAGTTCTCTTAGTGACAGCACATTCCAAGTTATGATATAAGATAAATATAAAACTGCACTTAGACTAATGAAACCATAGTATACCAAAAAGAAGAATTAAAGAATTCTGATTGCTAGGGCCAGCCCGTGGCTCACTTGGGAGAGTGTGGTGCTGACAACACCAAGAAACCGGCAAAAAAAGATTTGCAACAAATAGAACAGGGAGCAATATACTTGATAGAAAATGAGCCCATACATACAAGAAAAAAAGACTTCCAATTAAAAAAACTAGAAAAGGGCCTGAATAGACATTTCAAAGGAAGGGGGCAGAGAGGGAAAAAGGTCTCTTGCACCCAGAGATAAAAGCCAAATGATGTGATGACAGAGGTGACCCCACCAGCCTGGATGGCCTTGTGGGACAAAGACTGATCACTGTTGTATAAAAAAGTGTTACATTAGCAAGAACTAAATTTCTATCTTATCTGATCTGTAATTTGAGTCTCTTTTTTGGGGAGGGGGACAGCTAGCCGGTGAATCTCTTTATTACAAAGGTTAGCTTGAACCTACCTAATACAATGTGCCAATAATCTGGTGCTCACTTGTGAAGGCAAAAGACATTCCTAGATATGTAGGAACTCAGCCAATACCACCTAGCTATCTTTCCTCAATAAATTACTCAAAGAATGTTATAGAACACAGAGAAATAAAATTAAGAGCCTGGGAGTGGAGAACTTGAGGGCAAAAATGAAAAAGGATGGGTTTTCTAAAACAGTGGAGAACACAATAACAAATGTGAATAAGATTTTTAAACAATAATACAGAAGAAGGAAAATAGAATAAAAGGTAAAAATGAAGCATAATCGTACTAATGATGACTAAAATATAGAACGTAGAGGAAATAAGCACTATTCTCCCATGCGGAGAAATAAAGAAAAAATATTTTGCTGTTAATTTTGCTAAAGAAAACTAAATAAATAAGCCATTTTAAATGTTTATGAAAAACATTAAGGTGACCACTAGTTACAGTAAAAATAGGATATCTAACTTCCAAACTCTTACAGTAAAGTAAGGTAAATAGCAAAAGATAAAATAAGAAAGGAAATTAGCTTTCTGTTTATAGCAACATAAACTAAAGCTTTTACTACAAAGTTTTACATGCAATTTTATGAACAAATAAAATGCTATGAATACATAAAATGCTTGATAAAAAAAAAATAACAAATAAACAGAAGGTTCAAATATATAGTTCAGTTCAAAAAGTAAGCAAAGAAAAGCCTCATCAGCAAACCTAAGGCTGGAATCATCTCGAAAGCTGACACAAAGATGTTTGAAAAGATTTTAGAAGCAGATCTATGAATATTCAAGGACAGAGGATGGGAATTTAATGCTGATATAAGTACAGAGGTAGGAGCTAGAAATGAAACCAGAACCTCAGAAGGTCTGCACTGTCAGTAAAAAGGACACATAAAATCTCTGTCTAGGAAAGTGAAGCGTATCTCTCCCTGGGGCTCTGGATAGGAGGGGGAAAAATGACACATGAGAAATCAAAACTCCTGGTATTCCTCACAAGCAATTCTTACTTCTGCAAACCAGAATATATGAGATTTCCTCATACATATACGCAAAAATGTCCTTGCTGAAGATAAGCACATAAGCAAAAAGTACAAATCACATGAGGAAATAATCCAGCATGAGGAACATTCAGGAGACACAACACACAAAATGACTGGTTCCCTAAGAATTTGAAATAACAGAACAATCTGAAAGAAACTATAATCATTTTAAGCATGCTTCCTTAAGGATAGCAAAGAGACTAAAATTCATAATGAAAACAAAAAAGCTAATGATAACAAAGAGGCGTTAAATAAAGTTTCCAAAATGAAAAATATTGTCATTGAAATAAAAAAACTCTTGAACAAATTTAACATAAAATTGGGCAGCTTAGTTGAAGAAAATTTATAAACCAGAAGACAGATCTGAGGATCTTATACGGAACACAGCCAAGAAAGATAATGAGAATATAGGAAGGCAATATTTGAAGACAAGACCTTAGGACTTCCCAGAATTGACAGAAGACATAAGTTCTCTTAGTGACAGCACATTCCAAGTTATGATATAAGATAAATATAAAACTGCACTTAGACTAATGAAACCATAGTATACCAAAAAGAAGAATTAAAGAATTCTGATTGCTAGGGCCAGCCCGTGGCTCACTTGGGAGAGTGTGGTGCTGACAACACCAAGACAAGGGTTAAGATCCCCTTACCGGTCATCTTTAAAAAAAAAAAAAAAAAAAAGAATTCTGATTGCTAAAGAATTAAACCAACCAGAAACAAAGGAAATATTATCTCATGAAGGATCAAATTAGATCCAGAGCAGAACTCTCAACAGCAACATTAGAGAGCAGAAGGCAATGGAAAATACATTCAAGCTACTAATGTGAAATAACTGTCAACCTAGAATTCTACAACCAGCTAAACCATCCTAAAACAAGAAGTGTAAAATAAAGACATTTCAGACAAAAACTGAACTTACCATTCACAGGATTTAGTTAAAGAGAAGGTAACTGGACCCAAAAAGAAATAAGATGCCAGAAGCAAAGACAAAACAATCAATAAATATGAGTCAATTTAAATAGCAATGAGTATATAGGGGGGAAACCCCGCACTAATAATAATGACTAATTTTAGGGGTTTAAAAACAAAGAGAAGTCAGTTGATCAAAAAAAAGAGGAATATGATGCTTAGTAACTTAGAAGGTGGGTATGGTTGGAGTACTTGTATTAAGTTTCCTTGTAATATTTACAAGTATGGTAGAGATTAGCTTTAAATTTTGTTAAGTAAGGGCCGGCCTAGTGGTGCACTCGGTAGAGTGCGGCGCTTGGGAGCACGGCGGCGCTCCCGCCGAGGGTTCGGATCCCATATAGAGACCGGTCCGCTCACTGGTTGAGCACGGTGCCGGTGCAACACCGAGGGTTGTGATCCCGTTGCCGGTTGCGGTACGGGCGTGACACTGAGGGTTGCGATCCCGTTACCGGTCACGAAAAAAGACAAAAAGGAAAAAAAAAATTTTTGTTAAGTATGAGTTGGTAAAAAAGAAGGGGAGAGAATATACTGAGTAAGCAGTCTGCAGCATCTGCCACACCATGTGTATTCTGTAACTGAACGTGGCTTGTCCAAAGAATATTTCTGGGGCAAATAACACAATATTCTTTCTACTATTAAAAATGTTATCAGTGAGGGTCTCTGTCCCATGGGGCTGTGGGGGTCCCTTTTCTCCTCAGCCAGGGCTGAAGACCAACATAAGCCCTCAAGGATCATCATCTATAAGCTGGGCAGCCTTGTTTTCCTGCCTCAGACATTTGGGAAAAAAGATGTTATTAATGAGCAACATTAAAACAGTAGTATAAACAGCAACATGAAAACAGTAATACTAGAATAAATGATTTTGTAGGAACGGTCAAGTTTTCTTCTTCAACAGGTCTAACTCTACTGACCAATGAAACATTTGTGAATTTTTTGAAGCAGTTATTTACAAATTTCAGCTAACTGAAGATATTTGTATCTACAACATTTTAAGTTCCTTAAAGGCATTTGGTCACATCTTGAGTCATATTTGTATATTCCAAATAACTCCTAGTACAGAGTAGAAAGTGAGTAAATATTTGTTAAATGGAAGGATGAAATAGAAGAAAGAAACAAACCAATTGGGTATGTATAATAACACTAACAAAATAAGAGAAAAAGGACTTCTGGAGTAAAAATCCAAAAAATGTAATATACACTTTTTTCCCTCCACCATGTTTAATCTCCCTTACATGCATGAATAATTTTTTTTTTTTTTTACATCTTCCTAATACTTCTTATCTATAAAAGAATGTTTGGGCTCTAGTAGTATTTGAAAACATTCACTTTGTTTAGCAGTATTTGAAATATAGAAGGAAATGTTTCCATATACTCTCACTGGTCTCAATATTTTGTTAAAATGGCATAAAAGGATGTAGTGTGGTAGCTAATTTGTATGTCAATATTAAACCACAATAATATATGTATATTTAATAATGGTTAATGCTTAATATTCACTCTAAATGACTATTCAACATGCTAGGCCTCACTGTTAAAGTAGTACAGACATATAGTCTAATGGAGAGGGCACAGGTTTTAGACGCAGACAGATTTGAGTTCAAATCCCACAAGTTTATTTACTGATAGTTATCTATCCTTTCTGAACAACCACTTCCTCTAAAACAAGAATAGCAGCACTTATCTCAAAATGTTGTTGTGATGATTAAGTGACACAAACAATAAAATCACCTAGCATACAGTGACCACTCAATAAATGTTATTACATAAATGATTTTACTATAAAATGTTCCATTTATAGGAATTCGATGACTGACTTACATAAAGAAAATACTAAATATAGCCAAAACAAAGTTCAATATGCTAAAATCAGATAAAATAAAATTCTTAGCTTTCAGTAAAGAATTATATTCTTTTACCTATATTTGAACACATCAGGATCAAAGGCCAGAAGCAATCC
Source organism: Galeopterus variegatus (assembly GCF_000696425.1). NCBI lineage: Eukaryota > Metazoa > Chordata > Mammalia > Dermoptera > Cynocephalidae > Galeopterus > Galeopterus variegatus. The sequence continues at coordinate 362,892 of NW_007729303.1, forward strand.
TTGTTTGCTTAAGACTGTTTATATTACTCATTTTTCTGAGTCATGTGAAAAAAAAGGTCTTTTAATGAAACTCCTGGTTTCTTATCTCTAAAGGAATAAATACTAGCTCCTGACATTGCTAGCCCACTCCAAGTCTTTCTGCATGTAAGTTAAGCCCATATTTAACAACACCTGCATAAATTTCAAAAGGAAGCACACAAACAAAAAGATGTACCTCAAAATAGCTAGAAGAAAGGATTTTGAATGTTCCCACCACAAAGAAATGATATGTTTGAGGTGACAGATATGCTAATTACCCTGATTTGTTCATTACACAATGTCTACATGTATTGTAACATCACATTGCACCCCTTAAATATGTACAATTATCTGTTAATTAGAAATAAAAATAATAGAAAAAAGAAGCACATAAACAAAGTAAAGACTGAATCCTTGCTCATTTTATTAGAAAACTTCACTACTCCCTGAAAGAAATGTCTTTCACCCTAATCTTTGTATTGTATTGCTTATTCTCAACATACCAAAATAACGACCCAATACTGTAACTAGATTTATTTCTTAAAAGTAGTATCATATATACTTCACCTACAGGACTCACTTTTCCAGAAAATATTAATCGTACCTTTTATGGCAAGATTTCTAGATGCCAGATTTCCAGTAAGACTTTTATGTTTTAATTTTTTTCTTTCTTCTTCAATTTGCTTCTCTTGTTGACATAATTTCTCTTTTCTCTGAATCCTTTTTTGTTCTTCAGCCTTTCTTTGATGTTCTTTCCAGGCTTCCAATTCTTTAGTTGCTTTTATCCGTTCATTTTCTTTCATATCTTCTATTTTTTTCCTCTCTTCTTCTTCAATCTGTAAAAATTGCAATTACCAAATCCTTTAAAACACACAAAAAGCAACATTTCTTTAAATAAAAAATTCATTATAATAATTATTCTTACCTCTGAACTCTGTAGCAATAGTTAGTAGTGAATAATGAATTAAGGGGCCGGCCCGTGGCTCACTCAGGAGAGTGTGGTGCTGATAATACCAAGGCCATGGGTTCGGATCCCATATAGGGATAACCAGTTAGCTCACTGAGTGAGCTTGGTGCTGACAACACCAAGTCAAGGGTTCAGATCCCCTTACCAATAATGAATTAAGGGGCCGGCCCGTGGCTCACTCGGGAGAGTGTAGTGCTGATAATACCAAGGCCATGGGTTCGGATCCCATATAGGGATAACCAGTTAGCTCACTGAGTGAGCTTGGTGCTGACAACACCAAGTCAAGGGTTCAGATCCCCTTACCGGTCATAATTAATAAATAAATAAATAAATAAATAAATAAATAAACAAACAAACAAATAAATAAATAAATAAATAAATAAAAAATAATGAATTAAAATGGGAAAGGTAAATAATTTAGTAGAAGACCCCTTCATGTAGGGGTCATGGAACACAGGCTTTAGTCCCAGATCTACCATTAATGATTGACATGATCTTGGGCAATCACTTCCTCTAGCCTCAGTTTACTCATAGGTAAAATGTGGATGAGCATTCAATTAGATGATATCTAAGGGCTTTGTGAAAAAAATAAGAATTTATTAAGTAACTTCTCCCCAAACCTACACACATAAACACACCAACACATGTAAACAATATTTGCCTTTCTACTTAGCCCAGTTTTACCATGTCTTAAGAATGAAGTTAAGCCAACCTTCCTCATCTGAGGAATGACGGAATAGTAGGAAGGGAAACATGACTTTGTCTCTGGTGGGTGGAAATATTCAAACTCTTAACCCTGCTGCCAACTATGTTTGCACTAGTAATTGTTTGACATTTTCACATGAAAGGGTAAATATCAGACGGATTTAAAAGCAATATTTTGTACAGGAGTGTGGCAACTTTTTTCCCTTTCACAAATTTCCCTCATATGGGCAAGAAAAAAAAACTGTGAAACAGAGTACACGGTTAGTGGATATGACTGACTATGTATCTGACTTTCCTACAGTAAGAAAAATTTCCCACCCCTATCCTCTAGAGAAGCTCTTTTTCAATGATTTAAATGTTCTGTGCTATCCAATACAGTAGCCACTAGCCACACGTGGCTAATTATGCACTTCAAACACAGCTACTGTGACTGAGGAACTACGTTTTAAATTATATTTAAGTTTCATTAATGTAAACTTTAATTTACAATTAAATAGTATATATGGCATGGTTCTAGAATACAGACATTGGGATGAAGGTTCTTAGAGGTTGTATTATTTTATTTTATCTTACTTTTTTAAAATTTTATTTTTGGTGGCTGGCCAGTACAGGGATCCAAACCCTTTGACCTTTGTGTTATAACACTGTGCTCTAACCAAGAATGTATTATTTTAGAATACAGATCTAACATTACAGGTACAAAACTGTGCACTGAGAGGGGCTCTATAGTATTTACGTGACTTATCCTCTTCTGGAATACTGATTATTTTCCTTTTGAACTATGAGACACTGACTTTAAAATAAATTTCCCAGGGGGCCGGCCCGGTGGCGCACTGGATAGTGCGCCGCTTGGGAACCAGAATTCCACCAAAGGCTTAAAGTAAGCATGAAAGATGCTAATTACTACATGTTCTAAGTTCAGAGAGCTGCCCGTGAGCTACCAACAGGTTGGGCCAAGAAGAATCTACATATGGCAATGAACCAGCATTTAAATGCCTGACAACAGGGCATGATGAACAGTCAGTGTTAACCAGAGAGGAAGCCACAACCTAAAAGGGGAAGATTCCAAATTCACCCAGTTTAATAACATGTTTGCCTTTTTCCTCTCTGCCCCAACACATGGAAGAAGGGAAAGGTATGTGAAGAGTCAGATGCCCTCATCCCTCATGATTCCTGCAAGCAGAATGAATTTTAAATAAAGTTTTAAAAAAACAAATAAGGGCCGGCCCCGTGGAGCACTCAGGAGACTGCGGCACTGGGAGCGCAGCGACGCTCCTGCCACGGGTTCGGATCCTATATAGGACTGGCCGGTGCGCTCACTGGCTGAGCATGGTGCGGGCGACACCAAGCCAAGGGTTGCGATCCCCTTACCGGTCACGAGAAAACAAACAAACAAACAAACAAAAAAAAACAAATAAGACTAAGTCTTAATTACCAAAAAAATGAGACTGATCTTATAACCAAAAGTAACAGGGAAGTTATGATATTATAGCTAAGACATAGTTAAGGGAAGTAGCTCTATAATGTTAATTTATAATAAACTACATTAGAGACACAGAAATAGTCTAACTCTTCAGGGAGTAGTGAGAGAAAGGAGGGCTCAAGAGAAGCTTCACAGAGTAGGTGACAGAAGGAACTACAATGAAGAGAAAAACTCAAAGAAGGAAATAACACAAAGCTTATGATAATGGGAAGAGAGAAACATATATCAAGGACAAATAGAGCATGGAAAGAAAAAACAGTTTTCTCCTTTCTCTCGCAAAACTTCATTCTCCATTTCTGGTCACCAAAACGTGTAGAGTTTTCCTGTGCTGACCAATTCTCTGACACCATTTGGGTGTCTTATAATTCAATTCAATTCTGACACTATCTACTTGGAGTTAGCATCAGATCCCGTAGGTTAAGGGCTCAGTACCACAAGACTGCCTCCCCACTTAGCTGCCAATCCTAAATCCAGGCCTCTGGTATTCCTGATCGGTTCTGCTACAAACAAGGTTCCCACAGACCCCTCCTCAGGTTTGTTCATTTGCTAGAATGGCTCAGAGGAAAAATTTGTGTATGTTTAACCATTTATTATAAAAGGATATGACTGAGGAACAGCCAAACGGAAGAGATGCATAGGGCAAGGTATGAGGGAAGGGGCATAGAGATTCCATGCTCTCTCCAGGTGTGCCACCTTCCAAGTGTTCAGCAATCCCAAAGTTCTCCAAATCCCATAGTTCTGTGATTTTTTTATGGAGGCTTCATCATGTAGGCATGACTGATTATTAACTCAATCTCCAGCGCAGGTCCCATTCCCAAAGGATAGGGGTAGGGCTGAAAGTCCCAGGATTCTAATCATGGTTTGGGTCTTTCTGGTGACTAGGAGCACACCAAGAGTCACCCCATTAGAACAAAAGATGTTGCTATCACTTAGAAAATTCCAAGGGAAGAAGAGCTGTGTCAGAAACCGAGGTCAAAGTCCAAATATTAGAACAAAAGATATACCTAGCGCCCCTATTGCTCAGGAAATGACAAGGGATTTAGGAGCTCTTGCCAGGAATTGGAGACAGAGACCAAATATATATATTTTTTATTATGTCACAAAGAGACAGATAAATGTTAAACAATCCATGAAGGTCTTCTTTAAAAACATCACCTAATACAGGGAACAAACCACTTAAAAGAGGAATGCATAGTAACAGAAAAACTCAGAAGGCTAAGAAAATAATTATTATACATGAAGGAGATGGATTTTTAAGAGTTTCGTACTGTTCAAGAAAAGGATGCCAGACACTATGGAATATTAGTTGCAGACAGCAAATTTAAGTAATAGGGGAATAATGAGCAGTTCCTAAACCAAACCTCTAAAGAAGAGGAAATTTGTAGTTCTTTTACTCTAGAATGAACATCTGGTTTAACAAAAAGCATTGTTTATAATCTCACTTATGAATTACATGCAAAAGTTATAAATAAAATATTAGCAAATTTAAGATAGGAAAATATTAAAATTATAATATATCTTGATTAAATAGGACCTTTATTACTTATGATACCAGGAAACCAAAAGTGAAAATGTGATCTCAGTACATGCCAAAATATCAGTTTACAGTAGAAATAAAAATAAAAAATAAAAATTTCTTAGCTTGATAAAAGGATCCATACAATGTCGTACTTCATGGTGAAGTATTAGAAGTATTTCCAGCAAAGTCACTTAGGCAAGTATGCCTACTGTTTTACTATTTTCCCAAGGATTACAACTTACAAAATCAAATTTTAAGAATAAGAATTATTAATATAAACTACAAGGAGATAGAATTGCCACTATTTGCAAATAATGGTAGACTACTTAAAAGAACCAAAATAAGAAATTGACAAATTACTAGAACCAAAAAGTAAGTTTAGCAAGGCAGTCACATACAAGACCAACTTATAGAAACTTGTAAAAATAAATTAACTTTCCTAAAAACTGGCAATAAATAATTAGAAACTACAATAGAAAAAATAATTTCATTAGTAATTGCCAGAAAAACTTAAAATGCTAAGAATAAGCTTAAAACATAAGCAAGTCCCACAGGAGTGTGCAAAATAATTTTGCTGAAGGACATTAAGTAAATTCAGAGAAATGGAGATAATGCCATGTTCCTGAAGAGAAATCTTAATATGTTTTGTAAATATGTTGATCCTCTACAAATTAATTTATATATCAATGTAAATCCAATAAAAATACCAAAAGGACTTCTTAGGGAGCTTGATGAATAAATATAAAATTCATCTGCAAAAGATAATGGATATGCAGGTTTTATGTAGACATGAAGAGGCTGGCAATTCTCTTTCACAAATATCAAGGGTAAAACTGGATAAAATTATCAAAAACAACCATTTCGTGGCAATGAAAACTAACCGAAGGAACACTGCAATTTGAGAAGTGTTTATTCTTAAAAAACTACTTCCAGCTACGATGGTGAGCCTGGCAGTTTTACCAACATGAAGCCAGCAAAAAGAACCCAGCAGCTTTGCTGGCAAAAAGAGTGGACTCATTTCTGCATGGGGCAGGAAAACTCATGGCTTTGGTAGGTAAAAGTGGTAGTCTCGGTTGGGAATGAACAGGAAACATTTGCAGTTGAGGTCTGAGGTTGAAGTCCTGGTTAGAGTACCTGACTAGTTAGAAATTTAACTGAATGATCATATAAATGAGAGAGCCAGGGATGTAATTAGAGTGAGTACCTGACTAGTTAGAAATTTAACTGAATGATCATATAAATGAGAGAGCCAGGGATGTACGGTAAGCTTACAGACCTTCTAAGGCTCTCCCATGAAATAATGGAGGCCAGAAGGCGGTGAAGTGACACATTCAAAGTACTGACAGAAAAAAACTGCAAAACCACAAATTCTTTATCTAGCAAAACTATTCTTCACAAGTGAAAGCAAAATAAACACACTCCAAGACAAGTGAAAACTGACAGAAGTTGTTGCTAGTAGTTCAGCCCTATAAAATACACTAAAGAACGTTTTTCAGGCTGAAAGGAAATGATACCAGACACTCACATCTACAAGAAGGAATGAAGAGTACGGGAAATGGGAAATATGTGGGTTAGTATGCGAGAAAATACAAATGGATTTTAAAATGTGGTATATACATAACAGGAAAACATTATTTAGCCTTAAAAAGGAAGGCAATTCTTACACTTGCTAAAACAAAGATGAACCTTGAAGACATTATGTTAAGAGAAATAAACCAGTCACAAAAAAGACAAATATTGTATGATATACTTACATGAAGTGCCTAGAACCAGAAAGTAGAATGGTGTTTACCAGGAGCTGGAAGGAGGGGGTATACAGAGTTATTGTTTAATGGGTATAGAATTTCAGTTTTGCAAGATAAAAAGAATTCTGGAAATGAATGGTGGTGATAGTTGCACAACAATGTCAACTTACTCAATGCCACACATTGTACACTTAAAAATGGTTAAAATGGGAAATTTTATGTTAGTATATTTTACCACAATTAAAAAATAAATTAAGGAAGCCAAACCCAGCCTCAACTAGGCAAGCTGCCACCACCGCCCCAGGCCCCTTATGCATGGAGCTGGGGGAAGCCTAACCAAGCTGCAACTAGGTAGAGAGCACACCAAAAATACCATTTTCACATCGGTAGCCTTCCATAGCCATGACAATTGCCATGGCTTCCACAGAAACTGCTAGTCTCTAGAGCAGCAGTCACAGCCACTGTGTAGATGGCACGCCAGACTCTCAACTTCACTGACACAAGGAGAGGCACCAGCAAAGACTGAAAAAAAAAAAAAAACAGGTCCTTTCTCTCCACAAAGCACACTTCAGAGTAATAGAAGAAGCATTTGATTTACAATAATAGGGGAGGACTTGATCACACCTGTCTCAGTACTGGACAGATCATCTAGACAACAAACCAACAGAGGCAACAGAGGAATAATTAATCTATCAGATGAAGAGAACAAATCTATGGTTATTAGAGGGAGGAAGGGGGGAAGAAAGGGGAAAGGGAAGAGGGGAAAGGGGAGAGGGTAGGGGAGAGATTATATGAAAGGCATAAATAATTATGATTTCTAACATTGAATATGCTAGTAAAAAATTAAAAATTAAAAAATTTGAAAAAAAATTTTTTTTTGCTTTCTGCTCTTAATTTCTTTAAAAACTACAATTGTTTTTTTTTTTTTCCTTTTTGTCTTTTTTCGTGTCCGGCAACGGATCGCAACCCTCAGTGTCGCGCCCATACCGGACCGGGACCGGCAACGGGATCGCAACCCTCGGTGTTGCATCTGCACCTCGCTCAGCCAGTGAGCGGGAACCGGTCTGTATGTGGGATCCGAACCCTCGGCGGGAGTGCCGCCGCGCTCCCAAGCAGCGCACTGTAGCAGTACGCCACCGGGCCGGCCCAAAAACTACAATTGTTTTTAAACAATGATTTTTAAAGTAAAATTATAATATGTATTGTTGGGTTTACAACAAATACATATACATATACATGAATGGTAATAACAGCCCAAAGGTAGCAGGAAAAATGGAGTTGCCTTAGAGTGAAGTTGCTATATTTTACTGGAATTGAATCAGTGTTAACCTGAAGATTATGATCAGTTACAGGTGTATAGAGCAATGAGTGAAAAATAAATTTTAAAAACCTAAAAAATATGTACATAGGTAAAAAATCAACAAAGGAACTCCAGTTTCAGCTCTGACATGTAAGGAGCTTAGAAGCTGTCACTCTCTACCCTTACAATAAGAAAAAGTTGGAAAAACTGAAAATCGACAAGCTTTTGCAAACTCATCAGAAAAGTGAGGTCACAGGGCAAGCTGCTACCCTGAAATCTGAGAGACAGGTGCATCCAAAAAGACACAGCAAAGATTTGCTTACCTGTCACAGAAGCTAGTACAGCCATAAAACTGTAAGAAACATTTACATGGTAATTTTGACAAAACCCTGGAGCCTAAGTGTAGACTAGCATGAGAATGAGAAATTCCTGGGGGTGCAGTTTGTTGGAGGCACATAGTTTTGTGGGTTTTACCTCTAGAAACCCCACTAGGTTACCATGGTGAAGATCTAAAATTATACCTTGTGTCTCTGGCAGAGGGAGGGGAAGAATAATTATTGTGAAAGAGCAAAAGGCCCTTTATCTTAACTGGGGGAAGGAAATTACTCCCATTCCAGTCCACTCCAGCCTTTCTGTTCCACCTAAGACAGGAAAAAAACAAAGTTAACCCTCAGGGCTTCAAGAAAATAGAAACAACACTGTAGCCAGAGAAAGGAATAGAGGGGCCGGGTGGTGGGTAGGGCAGGTGTATCACTAGAGAAACACTTGTGAAGATCACAGCCCCAAGATATAGGTCCATGAAAAAACTGATTTAATTGAAAATTTTTAGAATTCTTCCCCTTCCCTAGTATTTACTACCACACCAATAGGTTCCAGCATAATGACAGTGTATCACAACTGAAAGAGCTGTGTGATAAAGACACTTTTCTAAGGAGGAGTAGACGGGGAAGCCCAAAGTCAAAAGGGGAGTTAACCAAAAAAATGACACAGAGGAATTCGAAGCCTCTGGTACCTACAGCTACAGCTAACATTAAAATTTGCCTAAATCCTAGCCAGATTAAAATAAATCCTCACACTAAAAGCCTAATAACCTTAGTTTCTATTACCCAATACAACATACTTAGCTTTCAACAAAACAGTTGCAAGCCATTCCAAAAGTCAAGAAAAAACACACTGTAAGGAGACAGAACGATCATCAAATCCAGACTCAGATATGACACAGATGTAAGAATTATCAAACACAGAACTGAAAATAACCATTTAATTTGGTAAGAGCTCTAATGGAAAAAGTACACAACATATAAAAACAGATGGGCAATGCAAGCAGAAAAATGGAAACTCTAAGAAAGAATCAAAAGGAAATGCTATAAGTAAAAAATATGGCAACAGAAATGAAGAATGTCTTCAATGAGCTCATTGGTAGAATGAGTGAGCTTGAAGACGCATTCATAGAAACTTCCAAAACTAAAATGCAAACAGAAAAAAAAATGAAAACCAAACAGAACACCCAAGAATTGTGGGGCAATTTCAAAGGGTGTAAAATTCACATAATTGAAATGGAAGAGGAAGAGGAGGAGGACGAAGAGGAAAAGGGGGAAGAGGAGGGGGAGAACGATGGGGAGGAAAAAGGACAGACCAGAAAAAATATTTGAAGTAATAATGGCTGAAAACCTTCCAAAATTAAGAACAGACACCAAGAAGTTCAGAGAACACCAAGCAGGATAATACCAAAAAGCTATACCTAAGCATATCACATTCAGACTGCAAAAAATCAAAGAGAGAAAATCTTGAAAGAGGCCAGAGGGGGAAAAACCCCTACCTACACAGAGGAACAAGTATGGGAATTACAGTAGACTTCTTGTCAGCAACCGCACAAGCAAGAAAAGAGTGGAGTAAAATATTTAAAGTATAGAAGAAAACCCATCACCCTAGATTCCTATATCTGGTAAAATTGTCTTTCAAACGTAAAGGTGAAATAAAGACTTTCTCAGACAAACAAAATGGAATTTATTACCAACAGACCTACCCTGCAAGAAATGTTCAAAGAAGTTCTTTAGGAAAATGATGTGTCAGAAGCTTACATCCATGTAAAGAAAGGAAGGGCATTAGAGAAGGAATAAATGAAGATAAAATAAAATGTTTTATTTATCTTATCCTTAATTGACCTAAAAAATAACTATTTAAAGCAATAATAGTATACACATATTGGGTGATTATAGCATATTGTTAAGTAAAATAAATGGCAGCAATGACACCAGGAATAGGAGGGAAGAATTAGGACTACTCTGTTACAATGTTTCTGCTCTACACATAAAGCAATATAGCGTTATTTGAAGGTGGACATTAATCCAACCTTATCAGTAATCACTTCAAATGCGAATGGTTTAAATACACTAACTTAAAGATAGAGATTGCCACAGTAGATAAAAAAGTGACATCCCACTATAGGTTGTCTATAAGAACATACTAAGAGTAATCAAAAGAAAGCAGGAGTAGCTATATTAGTTTCAGAACAAGTAAAATTATCAGGGATAAAGAGGGTATTAGACACACAAGAAACAAACGATCTTGAATAGGCCAATATTTAAGAAATTGAATCAAGGGCCGGCCCGGTGGCGCACTGGATAAGTGCGCTGCTTGGGAAGCGTGGCGGCGCTCCCGCCCGAGGGTTCGGATCCCACATGCAGACCGGTTCCTGCTCACTGGCTGAGCGAGGTGCAGGAGCAACACCGAGGGTTGCAATCCCGTTGCCGGTCCCCAGTCCGGTACGGGGGCAACACTGAGGGTTGTGATCCATTGCCGGACACAGACAAAAGACAAAAAAAAAAAAAAAAAAGAAATTGAATCAATACTTTATAACTTTCCAAAATGGAAAGCACCAGCCCAGATGGGTTCACTAGGAATTTCTATCAAACACTCAAGGAATAAATTATAACAATTATATATGAACTTTTTCAGAAGACAGAAACAGAGGGAATATTTCCTAACTGATTCTATAAGGCTAGCATTAACCTAAGACCAAACCACACAAAGATATTACAAGAAAAAAAAAACTAAATACCAATATTTCTCATGAACACAGATGCAAAAATCCTCAAGAAAATACCAGCAAATTGAATCTAACATTGTAAAAAAGAATTATACATCATGACAAAGTGGGATGTATCCCAGGTATGCAAGGCTGGTTCAACACTTGAAAACCAATTAATGTGGGCCGGCCCGGTGGCACACTGCTACAGTGCGCTGCTTGGGAGCGCGGCGGTGCTCTCGCCGAGGGTTCGGATCCCACATACAGACCGGCCGCTCACTGGCTGAGCGAGGTGCGGGCGCAACACCGAGGGTTGCGATCCTGTTGCCGGTCCCGGTCCGGTACGGGCGCGACACTGAGGGTTGCGATCTGTTGCCGGTCATGAAAAAAGACAAAAAAAGGAAAAAAAAAAAAAACAAAACAATTAATGTAACCCATTAAATCAACAGACTAACGACAAACAATCACATGATCATATCAATAGATGAAGAAAAGTATTTGGCAAAATCCAAGATCCCAAAACAATTAATGTAACCCATTAAATCAACAGACTAAAGACAAACAATCACATGATCATATCAATAGATGAAGAAAAGTATTTGGCAAAATCCAAGATCCATTCATGATAAAAACTCTCAGTAAACTAGGAATAGAGAAGAACTTTCTCAACTTGATAAAGAATACCTACTAAAAATGCACAGCTGACATCATACTTAATGGTGAGTAACTTGAAGCTTGCCCACTAAGATCAGGAACAAGACAAGGATGTCCCAAGTCACCACTGCTTTTCAACATTGTAATGGAAGTCCTAGCTAATGCAATAAGATAAAAAAAAAAAGGAAATAAAAGGGATACATTCGAGGAAGGAAAAAATAAAACTGTCTTTGTTCATAAATGACATGTTAATCTATACAGAAAACATGAAAGAATCAACAAAAAATACTGCTGGAACTAATAAGTGATTATAGCAAGGTTGCAGGAGACAAGAGTAATATACAAAAGTGAATGGCTTTCCTACATACTAGAAATAAACAAGTGTAAATTGAAATTAAAAACACAATATCATTTATATTAGTATAAATCTAACAAAATATGTTTAAGATCTATATGAGGAAAACTAAAAACCCTGATGAAGGAAATCAAAGAAGAATAAACAGATATTCCATGTTCATGAATAAGAAGACTCAACATTATCAAGATGTTGGTTCTTCCCAACTTGATCTATGGGTTAAATATAATCCCAATTAAAATTCCAGCAAATTATTTTGTGGACATCAACACACTGATTCTCAAGTTTTTACAGAGAGGCAAAAGGTGCAGAATAGACAACACAATATTGAAGAAGTAGAACAAAGTTGGAGAACTACTACTGCCTGACTTCACAACTTACTATAAAGCTACAGCAATCAAGATAGTGGTATTGGTGAAAGATTAGACAAGTGCAATTGAACAGAATAGGGATCCCAGAAGCAGACTCACATAAATATGGTCAGCTGATCTTTGACAAATGAGCAAAGGCAATACAATGGAGAAAAGATAGACTTTTTAACAAATGGTGCTGGAAAAACAGGACATCCACATACAAAAATAAAATGAATCTAAACACAAGCCTTATGCCTTTCACTAAAATTAACTCCAAATGTATCACAGACTTAATGTAAAACACATAACTATAACTCCTAGAAGATAACATTAGAGAAAATCTAAATGACCTTGGGTTTGGTGATGTCTTTTTAGCTACAACACCAAAAGCACAACCCATGAAAGAAAGAACACATAAACCAAACTTCATTAAAATTTAAAATTTCTGTTCTGTGAGAGACACTGTCCAAAAGAATTAAAAGACAAGTCACAGACTAGAAGAATATACCTGCAAAAGACGTATGTGATAAAGGACTGTTAACCAAAATATATGAAGAACTCTTAAAACTCAATAAGAAGAAGACAAAAACCCAATTAAAAAATAGGTTAAAGACCTTAATGGACATGTCACCAAAGATTTGCAGATGACAAATGAGCAGATGCTCCACATCATATGTCAAGATATGACGTATGAAAAGATGCTCCACATCATACGCCACCAGGGAAATTAAAATTCAAAGAACAATGAAATGCCACCATACACCTATTAGAATGGTCCAAATCCAGAATAATGACAACACCAAATGTTGGCAAAGGATGTGGAGTACAGAAACCCTCATTCACTTCTGGTTGGAATGTAAAATGATACAGCCACTTTGGAAGGCAGTTTGGTGATTTCTTACAAAACTAAACATACTCTTACCATATGATCTGGCAATTGCACTACTTGGTATCTACCCAAAGGAGTCAAAAATTTATGTCCAAACAAAAGCCCACAAAGGGATTTTTAAGGCAGCTTTATTCATAATTGCCCAAACTTGGAAGCAACCAAGATGCCCTTCAGTATCTGAATGGATAAATAAACTGTAATATATCCAGACAATGGAATATTATTCAGAACTAAAAAGAAAGGAGCTATCAAGCCATGAGAAGACATGGAGATAACTTAAATACATATTTTAAGTGAAAAATCCAATCTAGAAAGGATACATAATATATAATTCCAATTGTATGACAGCCTGGAAAAGGAAAAACTATGGAGGCAATAAAAAGATGAGTGGTTATCAGGGTTTGGGAGACGGAGGGATGAGTAGGCAGAACACAGAGAATTTTGGGGGGCAGTGAAACTACTCTGTATGAGACTATAATATTTGATACATGTCATTATACATTTGTCCAAACCCACAGAACATACACCACCAAAGGTGAACCCTAATGTAAACTATGGACTTCGAGTAATAATGATGTGTCAATGTAGGTTCATCAGTTGCAACAAATGTACCACTAAGGTGGGGGATGCTGATAACGGGGGAGATATGCATGTATGGGGATAGGTGGTATATGGGAAATTTCTGTCCCTTCTGCTCAGTTTTACTGTGAACCTGAAACTACTCTAAAAAGTAACATCTATTTGTTAAAAACTCCTCCCACAAAATAGATTTTAATAATTTATAACCTAGTGTAACTATAAATAAATATATCTTCCAGAATTAAAAAAAAGAGAATATTACATAATCATAAAGGTGTCAATTCTTCAACAAGATATAACAATCTAAACGTGTATGCATCTAACAATAAAGCTCACAATGCACGAGGCAAAAACTGATGGAACTAAAGAAACAATGGACTAACCCACTGTTATAGTTGAATACTTCAATGCTTCTCCTTTGATAATTGATAGATCAGGAAGTCAGAAAATCAGTAATGATAGAGTTGATCTGAAAAGCACTAGCAATCAACTTAATGTAATTAAAATTTATGGGATACTTCATTCAACAACAGCAGAATACATATCCTTACATTAACATGGAGCACTCACCAACATGGGCCACAACCTTGACCAGAAACACACTTTAACAAATAGAAAAGAATAGCAATCATAAAAAGTACATTCTCAGACCACAATGGAATTAAAATAGAAATCATCAACAGAAATTAATGAAGGTAGCTAAACAATCTCCAGATATTTGGAAATTAAACAACACATTTCTAAATAACACATGGGTCAAAGAAGTCTCAAGAGAAATTTTTAAATATTTTGAACTAAATAAAAATGAAAATATAATTATCAAAATTTGGGATACAGAGAAAGTAGTGCTTAAAGGCAAATTTATAGCATTAAAAATACATATTAGAAAAGAAGATCTAAGCTTTCACATTAGGAAACTAGAGAGGGGCTGGCCAGTTAGCTCAGTCAGAGTGCAATGTTGTAATACCAAGGTCAACAGTTTAGATCCCTGTACTGACCAGCCACCCAAAAAAAAAAAAAAAAAAAAAATGGAAACTAGAAAAAAGGTAAGTAAATCAATAGTAAAGCAAGGAGAAGAAAATAAATAATAAAATTCAACGCAGAAATCAATAAAATTGAAAACAGGAAAACAATAGAGAAAAATCAATGAAACCAAAAGCCAGTTCTTTAAAAGATCAATAAAATTGATAAACCTCTAGCCAGGCTAATCAAGAAAAAAAGAGAGAAGACACAAATTACCCATATCAGAAATAAAGGAGGTATTATCACTACTGATTACACGGACATCAAAAGGATAATAAAGTAATATTATGAACAACTCTATGCCAGAAACTTGTTAACTCAGATGAAATAGGTCAATTCCTTGAAAGACACAAACTACCAACTCACATGAGGAGCAATAGATAACCTGAATATCTCAGTATCTGTTAAAGAAATTGAATCAATAATTTACAATCTTCCAATGAAGAAAGCACAGGGCTAGATGGTTTTGCTCATGAATTCTATCAAATATTTACTGACTAGAGAAATTAAAAGTGTTATGAGGGAATATTATGAGAAAGTTTATGCCAAGAAATTAGAAACATGGGTGAAATGGACAGATTCCTAAAAAAAACACAAAAAAGCTGATTGAAGAAGAAATGGAAAGCCTGAAAAGACCTACAACAAGTAAAGACAGTTCATTTGGTAAGCCCAGATAACTTCACTGATTAATTTGATATAAATTTTAAGGAGAAAAAATAACAACTTCTTTCAGAAAACAGAGAAGAAGAGAATTCTTTCCAATTCACTTTATGAGGCCAGGATTATGCTGATATCAAGTCCAGACAAAGACATCACAGGAAAAAAAAAATTAAAGATCAAAATCATTTGTGAACATAGATATAGCTATCCTTACAAAATATTCACAAACTAAATCCAGCAACAAACAAAAAGTTTATGTGCAAAGACCATCTAATTTATGTCAGAAATGTAAAGCTGGTTTAACACCTCTATTAGTCCATTTCTGTCACTTCTAACAGAATACTTGAAACTAGGTAATGTATAAAGAAAGGAGATTTATTTCTCAGTTTTGGAGGCTGGCAAGTCCATGGTCCAGGCAGCCCATCTGGTGAGGGCCTTCTGGGTGGGAACTCTCTACAGGGTCCCAAAGTAATGCAGAGTATTTCATGGTGAGACTACCAAGAGCTCTCACATATTCCTCATAAAGCCACCAGTCCACACGCATGATGATAACTCTTTACTCCGTAAATGGATTAATCCACTCATGAGGGTACAGGCTTCATGATCCCATCACCTCTCAAAGGCCCCACCTTTCAAATATCATAATTGGATTTCTCACCTTCTTAACAGTTACAGTAGGGATTAAGTTTCCAACAGATGAACTTTTGGGGGACACATTTGACCCATTGCAACACTCAAAACTCAATTAATGTACAACACCATGTTATAGAATAAAGGACAAAGACCATATGATCATCTCAATGAATGTAGAAAAAGTATGTGACAAAATTTAACACCTACTCATGAAAAAAACCTCGAAACAAACTAGGAATAAAAAAGAACTTCCTCATTCTGATAAAACAACATGAAAAACTTAGATCATATTTAATGGCAAAGACTGAATGCTTTCCTCCTAATAAGATCAGGAATATGGCAAGGAGGTCAGCTTTAACCGCTTCTATTCAACATTACACTGGAGGGTCTAGCCAGTGCAATAAGGCAAGAAAAAGGAATTAAAAGCCATATATATTATAAAGAAAGAAGTAAAACAATGGTCAAACAAAATGTGAAAAACCTATACAATAGAATGCCACTTGACAATAAAAAAGAGCAAACCGCTAATACATGCAACAACACAGATAAACCTCTATAACATTAAGCAAAATGTAAGAGGCCAGACACAAAAGACTACATATAGTATGATTCTAATTATATGAAATTTTTAGAAAGACAAAACAATAGAGACAGAAAGCAGATCAGCTGTTGCCTGGAGCTAGATATGAGAACAGGCATTGACTGCAAACAACATGAAGGAAGTTATTGGGGTGCAGAAATGATGCAAAACTGGACTGTGATAATGATTGCCCAAGTATATAAATTCACCAAAATTCATAGAACTGTAAACTTAAAATGGGTGAATTTTATAGCATGTAAATTCAGTAACACTGTAAAAGGTTTAAAATAATTTTTAAAACAATGTGGAACATAGCCAAGAAAATTTGAAAACACTTGGGGATGAGAGCAGATATTTGCCTTAACAGATATTGAAATAGACTCTATGAAGCTATAGCAATAAGGCAAGGTTCTAGAATTAATCTACTCAGTAATCCAACATACAGTCATTAAGTATCTGTGTGCCATGAGTTAGCATATGAGTCATCCTAGGAAAATACTGGCCTTCTAGAATTATTAAAAGGAAGAAGCCTAAAATTCTCATACTACTTCACAGGTATAACTTTTACAACCCTCAAGAAAATTCTGCTTATTTAGCCAAAAATGCCAGGTAATAATATCTTAAAATTTTATCTTTCACATGTAGTTATATATCATTCTAACAAGAGTTCCCTTAAGCTAAGAAAATTAAAGTATCAATTCACAGTCTAAAGTTTACTAAATATGTGATACTGTTTTGAATTTTCTTTTGGGTAGCTGTCAACTTCTGAAATTTAATTATTTAGTTGTTTGCTTATATTCTGCGGAAATAAGAATCTGGTGTTTAAAATGGTATAGGTATTAGTAACAGACAAAGCTAAATAATAACAACACTCATTTTCATTTCAATTCCTACTTCTTCTTTTTTTTTTTTTGTCTTTATTTTTTTTTTCGTGACCGGCAACGGATCGCAACCCTCAGTGTCGCGCCCGCACCAGACCGGGTTTTTTTTTTTTTGTCTTTATTTTTTTTTCGTGACCGGCAATGGATCGCAACCCTCAGTGTTGCGCCCGCACCAGACCGGGACCGGCAAAGGGATCGCAACCCTCGGCGTTGCCCCCGCTCCTCGCTCAGCCAGTGAGCGGCCGGTCTGTATGTGGGATCCGAACCCTCGGCGGGAGCGCCGCCGCACTTCCCAAGCAGTGCGCCACCGGGCCGGCCCCTCAATTCCTACTTCTTCTTGCTATGACTGAAAATGTGTATGTTGAAACTCCAGCCCCCTGTGTAACTATATTTGGAGACAGGGCCTATAAGGGGGTAATTAAGGTTAAATGAGGTCATAAGGGTGGGGCCCTGATACAACAGGATAGGTGTCCTCATAAGAGGAGACATCAGAGAGCTCATTCTGTTTCTTCCCACCAAGTGAAGATGCAGTGTGAAGGAGGTTGTCTGCAAGCCAGGAAGAGTCCTCACCAGAAACTGTAAATCTAATACCTAGGTATTAGATTTCCCAACCTCCAGAACTGTGAGAAAAATTAATTTCTTTTGGTTAAGCCATGCAGTCTGTGGTATTTTGTTATGGCGATCCAAGCAGACTAAGACAATCTCTTTTCCTTTTCTCATATTTTTGAATAGGTGAAATGTGGCCCAAAGATAGCAAAGAGAGCTAGTTATAAGGAGAACCAATGGCTAATTAATTCACAAATTTAAAAAAATCAAGCCTCCAAATAAGTGAGAAGAACTTGTTCAACCTTCCAGCAAATTTAGACTTAAGCTATTCTGCCTTTCAATTTACTTAATTAAGTTGATATGTGGACTTACTTCATAAAGCATAAGGATTTATAAAATGACTTGGAAACCACATATGTAAACAAGGATAAGATAAACTCTTATGACAGAAGTTAGCTCCATCTCTCCTTGAACAAAAGTTATTACATGGTAGAAGATTTTTGTTTTTATACTATATGGTTTCACAACCCTGTTATAATGTTTGATATCTTTTAAAAATTCAGCTTCAGCTTAATAATGAAAGAAAACTTCCTTAAGCCAGTATATAAGTTTACTACACATAAAGATACAATACTGTCATATTTAATGCTATATGTGTTAAATAGATTCTATTTGACTTCAGGGAACAAAACTGATAAATTGAGAAACGAAAGAAAAATTGTTTGTTATTTAAACCAAATTTGGATTTACTACACATAAAGATACAATACTGTCATATTTAATGCTATATGTGTTAAATAGCTTCTATTTGACTTCAAGGAACAAAACTGATAAATTGAGAAACGAAAGAAAAATTGTTTGTTATTTAAACCAAATTTGGACTAATGGAAATGAGTTAATACATTTTTGTACCCTACCCATTGTGTTATTCTTGCTGCTCAGTAACCCTTATTCATCTCTAATAACAGACTTTCACAAACCATTTCCTTCTTTGGAGATGCCCAATTGCACTCTGCTACTTCTACCTCTTTTAAAAGACTTTGTTGTTAAGAAGATAGGAACCATCTGATGACATGTTCTTTCAACAGCTCTCCGGAACAAAAGTATTTCTTCTCCCACTCTCTGTTCTTTTCAAGGCTAACACCTCAATCTCCATTATAAATGTCTGACCCTACACCATGTACCTCTTTACCATAATCCTACCTGTAGCTATTAACCACTCAACTGGTTCTCAAACTTAACTCCACAATGGGTAGGCCACCTACTTCCACATACAGAGGACTAGGGAAAAAAAACAATATTGTTCTAAAATTATCTCCTATGAACCTTCAGGGACTTCCCAAAAAGTTGATTAAGGTCTAAATTCAGGGGACTACAGAAAGGGAAGAAAGAAGACTGGCTGTCCTGTGCTTAAGTTGTTAGAGTTCGACAGAACCCTCCACCAACCCTACGTCTGGAGCCTCGTGAGGTAAGAGGACACAGGAAAGAAAAAAAAAAGATTTTAATCACACCTCTGGAAAAGATGTAAAAGCTTGAAGTAAACAAAAAAAGTGGACATAAGTATAATTGCTGAATGTTTACTTCTACACAGATGCTATGAATCTGGGCTATACTTAACACAAAAAGTAGGTCAGTCGATTTGACAACATTTATGTATAAGAAAGACAGTATCAAAGATACTGCCTTTTCTGATGATACCATGTTAATGGATAAAATTAACTTCTCATATGCTTAGAAATCTCGTAGATTTATATGGAAAATTAATAAATTCCTATTAGAGCAAGAAGAAATTAAAAAGTATGAAATATAATCAGAGATTATAAAGTATCTATAAAGTATTGTCCTTTTTTTCTTTTAAATAAATGTTTTCTTATTATGAGATATATGTTTATTATTGGGAAAAGACAGAAAATACAAGAAAAGAAAAAATAATACAAAAAAATACAAAAGAAAAAAGTTACTAGTGATTTCACCATCCAGTCCATTTTCTATTCATTTACTATAAACATAAAAATAATATTTTATATAATGACCCTCTTAAAATTGTCGGATAACATACGAATATGCTACAATATGAACTGAAATGGAAATGTCAATCTTCAAATTCATGTGGAATTACAAGGGACTCAGAATAGCTAAAACAATCTTGAAAAAGAACAAAGTTGGAGGGTCAACACTTCCTGATTTCAAAACTTACTACAAAGCTACAGTAATTTACTAAAAGACAGTATGGTAGTGGCATAAGTATAGACATACAGACCAATGAAATGAAAAGTCTAGAAATAAACCCACACATCAATGAGCCAATTGATTTTTGATAAGGGCGCCAAGACCTCAATCTCTTCAACTAATAGTGCAGGGACAAGTGAATATCCACTTGCAAAAGAATGAGGTTGGACCCATACCTCACATCATATATAAAAACTAACTCAAAATGAATCAATGACCTAAACATAACAGGTAAAAACCATAAAACTTTCAGGAGAAAACATAGGGTAAATCTTCATGCCCTTGGAATGGCAATAGATTCTTAGATATGACTGACACCAAAAGCATGGGCAACAAAAGAAAAAATAGACAAAATGGATTTCATGAAAATTTCAAACTTTTGTGCATTGAAGGCTACTATCAAAATTTAAAAACAACCTACAAAATGGGAAAAAGTATTTGCAAATCATTCATCTGATAATTGTGTACTATCTATCCAGAATATGTAAAGAACTCTTACAACTCAACAACAAAGACAAATAATCAAATTTCAAAATGGGCAAAGGACTTGAACAGACACTTCTCCAAAGAAAATATACAAATGACCAAGAAGTACATAAAAATATGCTTAACATCACTAGTGTTAGGGAAATACAAATCAAAACCACAATGATATATCATTTCATACATACTGAGTAGCTATAATTAAAAAGAAAAGGAAAATGATGTGTTGACAAGGAAGTAGAATTGGAATCATCATATATTGCTCATAGGAATGGAAAATGGTGCAGCCACTGTGGAAAACTATTTAATGATTCCTCAAAAAGTTAAGCATAAAACTAAAAATAACCCAGCAATTCTTTTTTTTTTTTTTTTCCTTTTTGTCTTTTTTCGTGACCGGCAATGGATCGCAACCCTCAGTGTTGCGCCCGTACCGGACCGGGACCGGCAACGGGATCGCAACCCTCGGTGCTGCTCCCGCACCTTGCTCAGCCAGTGAGCGGCCGGTCTGTATGTGGGATCCGAACCCTCGGCGGGAGCGCTA
>NW_007729303.1:384445-385415 GCF_000696425.1 Galeopterus variegatus
GGTGCGGGCGACACCAAGCCAAGGGTTGCGATCCCCTTACCGGTCACAAAAAAAAAAAAAATGGTTAAGATGACAAATTTATGCTATGAGTATTTTACTGTAATGTTAAAAAATTATTTAAAAAATGGCAGCTGGCTGGTTAGCTAAGTTGGTTAGAGTGCAATGTTGCAACATCAAGGTCAAGGGTAGGATCCCCACAAAAAAAATGGTATTGAGGGGGAGTAAGACAGAGGAAGAGTTCTTTATAAAGTTGTCTCAGAAGCAATAAAAAGTACACAAAGAAAAGAAATAACGTGAGCTAATAACAAAATACAAATCAAAGGACTAAGAACTCAATCTGTTGAAAAACAGAAATGATTTTTGTGCCAGTTTGCTTCAGTATCTTGATCTCAGTATTCTGGAACTCAAATTTTGAATTCATATAAAACAGCATAAGGAAGAAAAATCAGTAAAATAAATAAGAACTGCGTCTTTAAAAAGACAGAAAATGCTGATACTGGGCTTCTGGTCAAGATGGCAAAATAGATGGTCCCCAGCATCACTCTCTCCCACAAATCAACCAATTTACGACTATTAAAAAGCAAAGACAGCCCAGCTGGGACCACCAGAACTCAGAAGAGAGATCTATGAAGTTCATGAAGGCAGGAGAAGCCATGATGAGAGAAAGAAAGGATTGCTCTCACCATTTCAAGCCCTGGCTGCTTCAAGGTTGGAGGGCACAAAACAAGAGCTGTCAGGGCCGGCCCGGTGGCGCACTGCTACAGTGCGCCACTTGGGAAGCGCGGTGGCGCTCCCGCCGAGGGTTCGGATCCCACATACAGACCGGCCGCTCACTGGCTGAGCGAGGTGCGGGGGCAACACCGAGGGTTGCGATCCCGTTGCCGGTCCCGGTCCGGTACGGGTGCGACACTGAGGGTTGCGATCCGTTGCCGGTCACAAAAAAAGACAAAAAGGAAAAAAAAAAAAAAAA
>NW_007729303.1:386347-404892 GCF_000696425.1 Galeopterus variegatus
TTGCCGGTCCCGGTCCGGTACGGGTGCGACACTGAGGGTTGCGATCCGTTGCCGGTCACAAAAAAAGACAAAAAGGAAAAAAAAAAACAAGAGCTGTCAAAAGCCACAGCTGTGCCCTTCATATGCAGTTGCTTAGAGGCAGCAGGGAAGAAGAGGGCCTTGGTGGCCTCCAGGCCAGCAAGACAACTAACAGGATTTCCATGGACCCACATAGGAGCGAGGAGCCACAGACAATTAAAAAAAAGAGCCACTCAGATGCCAGTGAGTCATTGCAAGGGACCAGCACATCACCTGCCCCATGGGAAGTGTTTGGAATGCAGGGGGCAGGGGAGACTGGCCACTGGGGGAACACTGTGGCAAGGAAAGCTGATCCACCCTCCAGTCAGCACAGGATCACTCAGTTGAGACTGATCAGGAATGTAAAACCGCAGGGGGTGCAGTTTGCTGAAAAACCTCAGGCCCAGACCAGAGTTTCCACACAATCCAGGTGCACAAGAACTCACAAGACCCGGAAGTGCTTTCAGGGCCAACCATTAAAACCTGAGCTGCACAAAAAGCCTTCCCCAGGGAATCAGCAGCAAAGCAACAATTTAGCTCAACCACAGGGCGCAAGTGCTGGTCCCCACAGGAAGTTCCCCCATTTTAGAAGTAAGCAAAGGACAACAAATTAGTTCTGGTGCAGTTTAAGTGGTAGGAATAGCAAATAATCCAACACAGAACTAAAAGAAAAAACAAAATACCCACAGATCAGGGACGAACTCTAATATTAAGTAGTAAAAGTCTAACACCACCTATGATCACCTATAAAACTTAGAAGGACTGGAAGCCCCCTAGGCTCCCAAGCCAGGGAGCAGGGAGGGCCATAGACCTCAGCCACGTAACCCCCAACATTCGCAACCAGCCCAGCAATGACCACTGAGCCACAACAGGAAGTGCTCTGGGCTCCTGAGCCAGGGTGGTGGTGGGCCAATGGCCTCAGCCGTGCCCCCCTGACATCCGCAAGCCACCCAGTGATGACCACCAAGACACCGCTGGAACTCACCTGGTCTCCCCTGCTGAAATGAGGGGGGTGTTATGAACCTCGACCAAGCCCCGCTTCCTTCCTACTCTTCCCACCCTGTTTTCTTCCCCCTTCCCCTCCCCCTTCCCCCCAACTGATCCACAATAACATCTTAGAATGTAAAATAATAATATTAATAAATAAATTTTTTAAAAAAACAGAAAATGCTGAAGATCATCAACTTTTATTAAATATTACATTTTGTAGGTACCTCCTGATAAATTTTGTAGCTATCTCTTGGCCTACTCTTTACATGTGAAATCTTTATTCTCATGTTATTTGTTATTAATTATTATTATTAGTTATTGCCATCATAAAACAATTATGCTGCTACTGTACTGTCTTTGTGTAACTATTTCTTTTTGAATTTTATTTTTTACCTTTTTATGTTTATATATCTTTTCATATGAGAAGATCTATAGACCAAATCCAATTGGGACTACCTTGTTCATTCTCCTAGTCACTTTGTTTTTTTAATTACCTAACTATTAAGTGTTAGAATGCTGGTTATCTTATTATATATTTTCCTTATAAATTTTTGTAGCTTTTATTTTCATAAACCCTTAAATGCCCCAGTGAGACTGTCTATTATCAAGAAGACAGAGAATAACAAATGCTGGCGAGGATGCAGAGAAAGGGGATACTCCTACACTGTTGATGGGACAATAAATTGGTGCAGCCATAATGGAAAACTGAATGGAGATTCCTCAAACAACTACAGATAGAACTGCTGTACAATCCAGCAATCCCATGGCTGGGTATATGCCCAAAGGAATAGAAATCATCATGTCGAAGGGATACCTGTACTCCCATGTTTATTGCAGCCAGGAGTTGGAACCAACCTAAATGTCCGTTGTCAGATAACTGGATAAGGAAAATGTGATATATATACAAAATGGATACTACTCTGCCATAAAAAAGAATGAAATACTGCCATTCACACAATATGGATGAACTTGGAGAAAATTATGTTAAATGAAATAAGCCAGGGACAGGAAGAGAAATACCTCATGTCCTCACTTGTAAGTGGGAGCTAAAAAAATAAAAAATAAACAAATACATTAAAAAAGAAAGAAAGATACAACAATCACAATAATACATTGAACTTTGAAAAGACAAGAACAGAACTGAGGCTAACAGAGGTGGGAAAGGAGGAGGGAAAGGGGGAGTAAGGGAGGAATTAGTAAAGGGCTACGAAAATCAATTAGATTGTATAATGTTGAGTATGCTAATTATCATGATTTGAACATCACGTATTGCTCACAGGTATTGATATTCAATGCTGTGCCCCACAGATATGTACAATCAACTATAAACCAATAAAAAATAATGGAAAATCAATTAGATTGTATAATGTTGAGTATGCTAATTATCATGATTTGAACATCACGTATTGCTCACAGGTGTTGATATTCAATGCTGTGCCCCACAGATATGTACAATCAACTATAAACCAATAAAAAATAATAAATAAAAATAAAATAGGTTTACAGGGAAAATGCTAAACATGTAAAAGTAGAAGACAGATAGCTGAGAAAGTCAAAAGGAGAGGGGAGGGGAATGCAGGAGGACAGAAAACAAAGGATTCCTTTAACTATCTGTTTGCCTAAGAATTTTCCAAACCTTATGAATTTGCTCCTTGTTCCTGCCCTCTAGTGTCAAAAGATAAAATATCTCCGTTACCTACGACTAATTTTTTCACCTGTTCCTACCTTTATCCCACCACAAGAAAACTGCTTCATCATTAATACCCTTTCTTGATTGAATTACCAACCTCTCCCTTTTTACTGGCTTTCTTCAACACTATATATGCTCAAAATCCTTCCATCTTAAAAATACAAAACCTCTGCCTCTACCCTGCAACCTCTTCAAACTCATTAGTCAGAATGACCTTTCTAAAATAAAACCCAATTAATTTTACATTCATGCTAAAAATCCCTTAAGAATCCCTTCAAGAAATTTTTCAGTATCTTAAGATTTTATTCCTGACCAATAAATATTCCTTCACTGTACCATATTCTGTCATACAATTATCCAAGCTGTCTCTAATGACATTTTCCCATTTATTTCCCAGTTAACTGCAGAACTCTCTAGGATTCAGCACAAACAACGCTGCCTCAAATTTCCTGACCATACTCTGAGGCTGAGATACCAATCTTTTGCCAGTGTTTTCTCTTTATTCTCCAATGATCCCTTATGCATACTTGGTGTAATCTTTGATTTTTATTGTCTGTCACCCTCTATAGACTATAGGTAAACTGACAGTGAACACTAGCTTTTTCAGTTGTCTCAGCACCTTTCACAGTGTTCAACAAATGTCTGTTGAATGAATGAATGAATGATAGATCAGCAGCAAGGATACAGAGAAGATAATGCAGTAAACCAAGTTTGAAGCAATAAAGACTTAAAGTAAGATTCATATGAACATGATTATCATTGTTACGACAATTCTACAATATCTGAAGCAATTGTTTTACGGGGATTAAAAGGCAGTCAAAAGAATAGGTGGCTTATCTTCCTCTGGGCCCTGTTAAGTGCAGAGGTGAATCATCTCACTATACACCAAAGGACGAAGCAAAGAAAAGGCAGTGCTAGGGATATACTGCAAACAGATAGAGTCAGATCCTTGATTTAACCATACTAGTCCATCTCTGAACTTTTTCTGCTAGATGAGTCTAATTCTCTTTATTGTTTGACCCCTGCTCTTTTCAACTCAAACAAATTGAGTAAATTGTAAAATGGCCACAAATTCCCCCAATCCCTATATGCATACACCTTTGAGATGTGATTTAATCCCTCTTTCCAAGAAGAGGTATAAACTATTTCTCCCATTCTTGAATCTGGACTTGGCTATGTGACTTGCTTTGGCTAATGGGACATTAGCAAATATGACATAGCAAAGGCTTTAAAAGCGCTTGTGCATTAGGGCTTTCCCTCTCTTGATACTGGGAACCTTAAGACTACCAAGGAAAGAAGCCTGGGCTAGGCTCCTGAAGGATGAGATACCACATGGAAAGAGGCTCCAGCTCAGATAGTCAAGGCTCTAGACATGTGAGTCAGGCCATCCTAGAACATCCAGTCACAATTGAATCAGCCCCAAATCATAAGAACTACCTAAACAACACACAGAATCTTAAGAAATAAATGTTTGTTGTTTTAAGGCATTAAATTTTGGATGGTTTGTTACACTGTTTTATAGACTGAATGTGTCTCTCCAAAATTCATATGTTGAAGCCCTAACCCTTAGTGTGGCTCTATTTGGAGATGGGGCTTCTAAGGAAGAATTAAGGTTAAATGAGGCTATTTGAGTGGGACCCTTATCTAATAGGATTATTGTCCTCACAACAGAGCTCACTTGTGCGCTCTCTCTCTGCTATGTGAGAACACAGCAGGAAGGCCTGCAAAACCGGAAGAGAATCCCACCTGAAAGAGACCCTACCAGACCTTGATCTGGGTCTTCTAGCTTCAAGAACAATGAGAAATGAGAACACAGCAGGAAGGCCTGCAAAACCGGAAGAGAACACCACCTGAAAGAGACCCTACCAGACCTTGATCTGGGTCTTCTAGCTTCAAGAACAATGAGAAAATAAATTTCTGTTGGGTAAGCCATGCCGTCTGCAGTATTTTGTTATGGCAGCCTGAGCAGACTAACACACACAGCATAGCAAACTGACATAGAGCGTCTTAGCTCTAACTCTGCTGATTATTTTTAAAATGAGACCACTTAAAAACTACTACTTTTGGTAAATTGTTTAGGTTAATAACAGGTTGCCTTTTGTTTTGTTTTCATATCTCTTCATCTACTATTATTGGTTCATCAAAGTTCATTTCTGAAAAGTGTCTAAGATTAGACAGAGTAAAAATAGCTTCAGTTATCCATCAAAGTAGAATTTTGCTATGAGTACATGTTACTAGAGCATTGTATCCATTTTAATTGATTCAAGTATTTGAGCACCTATCATCTACTTGGAAATGAGTATAATAAAGATGAAAGAAAACATAGTACCAACTCTCAGCACTACTGAGGGAAGGAAAAAAACAGACAGTTTGCATACAGGCTACAGGCTTTCATAAGTTCTATCCACTTTAATGTAATCCACATCTTTATATTTTATACATAAATGCTCCTAAACCAACTTTCCAAATATCAAAGTCAGGCTTTCATTCATCAGTAGCCTAATAACATCAAGATAGAGTAGCATGGTGGTGCTGCCTGCCAGTCAATTGTTCAGTTTTGTCATATTTATCAATAGAGCAGTATCCGTGCCATTATTTAACTATTTTATTAGTTCATTAAATATTTACCTATTACCAAAAGTTTTAGATTATTTTGCTTTTATTTTTTTTAAATTCAGGAAAATGATAAAATCAAAAGGCTGATATCTGTGATAAAACAATCAAGAAAAGATGAAAATCATCAAATATACTGAAGGCAGGAGTCTTGGGCCAGCTGATTACTAAGTAAAAGACAAGGCATGTAACCATAAGCTATATTTAAAAGTCAAGTAGAGGTGATAAAAGAAGTGGAGAAATTTTTGGAATCATGAACTGCTGATTATAAAAAACAAATACAAGTGATGCAAATGCAAAAGAAGAGTCCTGCGTCCATAGAGCTCTTGATAAGATAGTGCTTATTATAGATTCCTTAATCACTTCAAGATGTTCAAAAGAGAATTTGAGATAAGAAATTACTTGTAAAAATTACAGTAGGCAAATCTATAGAGACAGAAAGTAGATTACTAGTTACCTACAACTAGGGTTTACAGGAATGAGGAATGACTGTTAATGGGCATTGCGTTTCTTTTGGGGGTGATGAAAATGTTCTAAAATTGACAGGTAATAGTCAAAACCACTAAATTGTACACTTTCGAATGGGTGAATTGTATGGTACATTAATTATATCTCAAAAAATGTATTACTGATAAAAGCTTTCACTTGAATGTTTCAACAGTTAAAAAGGAATTAATCTGTCAATATTTAGGGTTTAATGTATGCTTTTTTTGTTTTAAACAATTGTGTCCATTATTCGAAGATTTTTTTAAAAGTTAGAACACGCACATCATAGAAACTTTATAATTTTTCTACTCCCCTAAAATTAGAACACCTCTTCCTGAAACAAGTAAATCTATCATCCAACTTTTATACCCTCAACTTTCATGCAGATTTTCAGGAACACGTGGTAGCAGATAGTTCATACTATAACCCAAGTATGAAGAAAATGCTAAGGAAATACAGTGGTTGGAACTAATTATCCTTACATAGTTTACTATTACCTCTTTAGAAGACTTTCCTGTCAATCTGCAACTTACCTTCATCATGACATTTAGTGCATATTTTTGATCTTCCCTCTTTGCTGCAGCTTTTGCTTCCATAGCTTCTTTTGCTTTCTCTTGTGCTTGTAAAATAGATTTTTCTCTTATTTTTTGCATCATCTCTTTGTCAACTAAAACGTAAAGAATATTACTATATTAGGATTATAATTAATTTGTTTTACTTAGGAGAAAACAATTTAACTCGCTGATCTCGGATGAGATTTCTTTTGATCCAACTTCACAAAAAAGAATGAAAACATTCAATATCAAACTGGCCAAGAGGACCAGCTGGGGGCCTGAGACATGGAGCCAGGGGAAGCCGAACCCAGCCATAACTAGGCAAGCTGCCGCCACCGCCTCAGGCCCCGCCAGAGTCCTAAGGCACAGATCTCAGTGAAGCTGGAACCCAGCCACAACCAGGTAAAGAGTACACCAAAAACACCATTTCCACGCAGGAAGCCCACCATAGCCACCCCAATTGCCATGATTGCCACAAAAGCAGCTAGTCTCTATAGCTGTAGTCACAGCCACCATGCAGATGGCACGCCAGACTCTGAACTGCACTGACACAAGGAGAGGCACCAGTGGCAACCAAAACAAAAAAAAAAAAAAAAAGAAAAAGAACAGGTCTTCTCTCTCCACAAAGCACACTCATGAGTAACAGAAGAAGCATCTGATTTACAATAATAGGGAAGGACTTGGTCACACCTGCCTCAGCACTGGACAGATCATCTAGACAACGAACAAACAGAGCAACAGTTAATCTATCAGATGGAGAGAACAAATCTATGGTTATTAGACAGGGGAGGAGAGAGATTGGATAAGGGGCATAAAGAATAAGTATGATTAGTAACAATGAATATGCTAATTTTTTAAAAAAGCATGCAAGAAATACCTGTTCTCTCTTTCTGCAGATTAAATATTTTCTGCTTGTTCAAATCTTAAAAAAAAAAAAAAAAACTGGCCAAGAAGGTAATATTAAAAGGTAAGCAATTAACCATAATAAGAATGAATTACTACAGAATGAGGTGAGGAGGGGAACGAATGGGGGAGGGACACAAGAGGGGTAAGGAATGAGAGAGAAGGGGGAATGAGAGGGAGAGGGAGGACGTGCGGTGGGGGGGTGGCAGGAGAACACATTTGTCCTCTTCCCTCTCTATTGAGAACTAAGGCTATTTGCTTATCAGCCTGATCACAATAAATCATCACTATGGGGTCTCCTGGAAGAGCAGATGGGTTGAGATCACCTGAAATGATAAATCACCTTTGCAAACATAAAGTGGTAATTTATACATATGAAGAGTAAGTACAGGACCAGCCCTAAGAAAAGTTATAAAGTAACATGACACATTATATATAGAACTTTACCATTCACAATTATTTTTATATTCAGTGTGACTCAATATTTTATAAACCACAGGCTGTGATCCATTAGTAAATAAATTATCTTAGGGAAGGAAGGACCAAGCCTTGAGGGAAGGGAGCAAGCCCTGAGAGAAGGGATCTAGCCTTTGAGGAGAAAAAATGAGGAGAGAGAAGAAAAGCTAGGGGTGGGGGTGGGGAAGGTGGAAGTGGGAGAATGAATTGAAGGACGGAGGGATGAATCAGGCCCTGGGTATGTGTTCTTAACTTTTTTTGTGCAGCAGACCCATAGGCAGAGTAGTAAAGACAATGGACTCCTCCATAATGTCTTAAAATATATGAAATAAAATACACAGGCTTACAAAGAAACTCAGTTATACTAAAATGCTTCTAAGATTAAAAAAAATAAATTCATAATACACTAATATGTGCTTCTTTATTAATGTATTAAATAATATTTGCAACAAGTCTAATAAATACTATAATTTCCAAGTAATGATGAGTATAAAAGAGGTATCTATGATACGAACATCTTTGTGATTTTTGTTGATACTACTTGCTATGGTCCGAATGTTTGTTTCCCTCGAAATTCATGTTAAAATCCTAACCCCCAGTGTGATAGTATTTAGAGGTGGGGCCTTTTGGGAGGTAAATCCTTATAAAGGAGGCCCCAGAGAGTTGCTTTACCCTTTCAACCATGTGAGGACACAGTGAAGAGTTGCCATCTATGAGAAAATGGGCTCTCACAAGACACCAAATCAGCCAGTGCCTTGATCTTGTACTCCCATCCTACTCAACTGTAAGAAAAGAATTTCTGTTGTTTATAAGCTCCCCAGTTTATGTATTTTGTTACAGCAGCCCTAACAGATGAAGACACTACTGATGTTTGTTGCCTACATTTATAATTGAAAGGGATGTTACATTTCAGTTACAGGTAAGTAAAAAGTATGCAATTTTTATTCATCTAAGATTTTGGCTGGGAATTAGGACTGGAATTAGGTCTGAAGCCTCCCTCCAACTCTCCCCATGTTTAGAAATAGAGAGGCAGACAGACCAGCTTCAGGGGCAGAGATAATTAAAAGAACATCAACTTTCCAAATGAAGTGCCCCACATCTAAAAGAAATGAAGAGTGTATCAGGAAGGAACTTCAGGAAAAAATGGGGCAAATATGTTTTGAATAATGAGGCAGACAGGCTTGGAGTACAGACTGGAGCTCCACAATACTTTAAGTGAAAAAAAGATTATTAAATAAGTTATCTCGCTGAATTGCAAGTGAAACTGAGTTTAATTTCTAAAGGAATCTCAAACCAGGTTTCTGAAGTTGAAACAATAGTCATCAATTGTTATATAAGTCAATTTTAAGACTGTTTTGATTAGTATAAATCAGAGTTTGGCAAACTATGGTCCACAGACCAAATCCGATCTGCTGCCTGTTTTCCCACAGCCAATAAGCTATAAATATTTTTTACATTTTTAAAATATCAATTTTAAAAATTTTTACATTTTAAAAATTTGCAAATTTTAAAATTTATAAATTTTTCTAAATTTTACATTTTTTAAAAAATCAAAAGACTGTTTTGTAACATAAAAATTAGATGAAATTTTTTTACATTTTAAAAATTTGCAAATTTTAAAATTTATAAATTTTTTTTAAATTTTACATTTTTTAAAAAATCAAAAGACTGTTTTGTAACATAAAAATTAGATGAAATTCAAATTTCAGTGTCCCTAAAATACATATCATTTATGGCTGCTTTTGTGCTACAATCGCAGAGCTAAGTAAATGTGATAGAGACCATATGGCTTGCAAAGTCTAAAATACAATATGGTCCTTTACACAAACAGTTTTCCAATCTTTGGTTCAAATGGTCAAAATTTGGAATGGTTGACTGTGGAAGAGGAGAATCAAGTAGATTTTCAGTGAAAGCAGATGTGTAAAACAGAAAGATCACGATTAGGAAAGAAAATCCCCTTCCCACTTCTGGATAAGGTATTCACCAGGTTAAGAAGGAAATCTGACATAAAAGAAAGTACTCCATTTCAGAAAATATGTTGTGGGAAAAGCAACAGGTTTTCAGATACAATTCTTCTCTATATCCTAAAAAGACGGTGGACAAAACACTTCCTGGGAAAATCTGTTGCCCACCAGGGAAGAGAGACGTGCACACAAACATCTAAGTCAGTGGTTTCAAATCTAATCAGTCATCAGAATCACCTGGGGAGTTCCCCTGCACCCCCCCTCCTTCCTGTCTATTTTAAAATAAATCATTATAATAGTAGGTAATGGTTCTGATCCTGATCAACTTCAAAATTGAGATTATCCACAAGAGTTGAAATAAATAAAAGTGTTCACAATTCATCTTAGGTAAGAAGTCAGAACACTCTAGGTGTGTTTCCATGACATTCCCAGGCGCTATCACAGACTTACTGAGTCACAAAGGAAGGCAGGGGTGGAAGACCAAGAATCCGGTTGTTAAAAACTCCTTCGGGCCACAAAAAATGATTACATTGTGTAATGATAAATAATAAGAATAAAAAATAATTAATTAATTAATTAAAAACCAAAAAAACTCCCTCCTTAGATAGTCTGGGACTCGCTAAAGAAATAAAGTAACCTGGCTATGGTAACCTACCTTAACCAGTATTCTCTGAGCTAAATACCAGATCTTACAAAAAAAAAATTCTTCCTCAGTGCTGGTCCTGGGGATCAAAAATTTAAATTCCTCTGCAAAATACCAAGAAAGCCTTAATATAAAAAATGATTTCAATCCCTTCCATTCTCAATAGTCCACACTCAAGTCTTAATGCCAGAGGTCTAAGAGAAATTCCAGGCAGTAGATACAAAGTACTAGAAAACATGACAACTAGAAGAGGAAGGAGAATGGAGCTAAAGCAGTAGAGGACAATTATTGACCCACTGTTGGACAGTGTTGGACAGTGAACAGGACTGACTCCATCTTTGATCCCACCTGCCATGCTGATGCCCGCTTGAACTCTCTCCTTTGTTTCACTGGCTAGTTATGTAGTAACCTTTGGGCAGGTGTAAACAGGAGCATAGTTTTAAGAGAGTAGACGACTTATGCAGCAAGTGGGGTCAGGAAATCTGCACCATAGCATCACACAAGACCTCTGCTTCATAGATCATAGGACAACTGGTAAGTGATGTTATCAACTTATTTTTCTTACGCTGTTTCTTTGACATTATTTTTGGTAACACTGCTTTTGCTACATAAGCTTTGTCTGAAGCTAGAAAGCTAGAGCCCTCATCTGCTGTAGACATCTGATTCTTCACCATGTGCGACCTCCCCTTATGTAAGTTACCCTTTAATAAAACTCTTTGTAAACTGTATAAAATCGCCTGCTTCAGTTTTTTGGTTTCAAAGTTCCTGCTCAATTCATAGGATATTATACCTTAACTCCCTCCTTGTACACCCACAAAGCTGATCTTGGCAGCAGAACAGAGTACTGATTAAGAGTATAGAGAACTAGCTGTGATCTCAATTTTGGCTGCACATTATAATCCCTGGAAAGCCTTTTTAAAACTACCAACAGCTGGGTCCCATTCCCAGAAACTGATTTGATTGGTCTAAGGTGAGTTTCGGGCATCTGTATTATTTTTAAATTCCATAGGTAATTCAAATATGTAGGTAGAGTTGAGAACCACTGCTTTAGAGTGAAACTGCTAAAGCCCCAATTCCAGTCAGCCAGTTACTAGCTATGACCTTTACCAGTTACTCAACCCTTCTGTGCATCAATACCTCACCTGTAAAAAAGGGTAATAATACCTAAGTGATAAGTTGTTTAGAAGATTAACAGATATTTTAATGCCTAATACAAAGTAAGTTCTCAAAAAAGAAATAAAGGGGAGGGCTTAACTCTTAACATACTGCACACATTTTCTGCTTAATGTGCTTTAACTTTGAGTAATTCAATCTTGAAGCTTATTTTAGCAGCAGCTGCACCACTATATCATTTAAAACAGGTTGATATGCCTATTTTTTTTTTTTCCTTTTTTTCATATTGCTTTTGGCATTTGACCCCTTTTTTTCTATTCCTACTTTTTTTTTGGTCTTTTTTCATGACCGGTAAGGGGATCGCAACCCTTGGTGTGGTGTCACCCACAACGCGCTCAGCCAGTGAGCGCACCGGCCATTCCTATATAGGATCCGAACCCGCGGCGGGAGCGTCGCTGCGCTCCCAGCACCACACTCTCCCGAGTGCACCACGGGCTCGGCCCTTCTATTCCTACTTTTACCATATTGTTTCAAACTCTCATGTGTCTTCAACAGTCAGGGTTTATGCATTCCTTTCAGATAAAATTTTAAAGTCTAAATCTCCCACTATATAAAAATATTCGTACAAGTGAGACTATGTATGTATGGGAGACAATAATAAAAGGGATACTTTGTGCTGTCTGGGGGTTTCAGGAAAATCCGTTATCAATCACTTTGCTAAGCACATACATACCTGCAGTGAAATTGTTCTTCTGACTACCATAATCTTACTAAACTTCTATACTCTTTAAATGATACCTTAACAAGAACTTGACAAGTTTTATTACTGAATCATTAAATCAGCTGATACCAATTTAAAACATCATTAATTTTTTAGACATTCTTTCATGACTTATGTATTTATCTAAACAGTGTTTCATAAACCTTGAAATTAATTCAAGCTTAAAGTCTTAAACTGTACTTCTTATTAGATTTAAAAAACAAAAAGTTCTAGTCTAACCCATGGATAAATAGAGCTAAAGATTAGCAAGGCATACGAGGAAGCCCTGGATAAAAGTAATCTCTGACTCGATGATATCTGTCTACAGATGAGACGTCACCTGTACGGGATTCACTTTTTAAAATTAGGACGTCATCTGCAAGGACGCGCCTGTCGCTCGTGCCCAAGCGGAGGCCAAGCGGCGCTCTCGCAAAAGCTTCAGACCACACTCCCGGGGGACCGGTAGGCACGACTCGCGTTCCTACCTTCAGATAGTTTTCTGTGCAGAATACGTCCGCGTCTCTGACGCAGACACCTCGGAGGGGCAGAGAGACAAAGACCGCAGTCTTCGTCTGCTGCCAGCTGTAATCGCTGATCTGGAGGGGCATCCCGACAGCGGCTCCAGAGGTCGGCGGTTCTGGTGACTACCGGCGGCCGCTTGGTTGCTAAGCAAGCTGGGGTTACTACGCGCCAGTTCTTCCGGGTCGGGTCACGCCTCGGACACCCACCCCTTCCCTAATCCCAGCGTGCCCCGGGCGCGCCCGGCCTAGCTCGCCGGTGGGCTTGTGGCCACGTGGTCTCCTGCGCAGGGGAGTTAGGTTTCTTCTTGGGTGTTTTCTTCCTCACGGTGTGAGCGAATGTCTGAAGAAGTCGGTCCACAGCTTTTGCTTAAAGAAAAGAGCTTTAAGCCTGAGAATGCAAAGAACGGATGTGGGCTTATGGTGCAGGAAAGTGTAACCCATGAGGAACAGGTGCGACTCCCTTGCGCCATTGGAGCCCCAGACTTCTGTTTGTGTTATTTGAGGCTATTAAGAGTTACCACCACTTGATGTACCTATTTAGGAAATTTCTTGATCGTATACACATACTGGAAGATTGTCTGCACTATTATAGTCGTCCAAATCCCACCAACTGGAAGGCCACCAAAAGCACCCAGGTAGAGTTGCTCCCAGGTTTGAAAACTGGGGAAAAAGGACACTTTGACTCGCTTGACAAATGCTCTGCCACAACTCGATAGCAGGGTAAATTGGATTTACACTGATACATTTTACAGTTGCTTAAGAAGACTCTGAACTTTAGTGCTGCAAAGAAACAAGTAGTCCCTTCCTACATTTTGAAGGAATGTGAGATACATATACTTAAACCCATTGTCACATAGGTTACTAGCAGAACCATGACTGAAATCCTGATCTCTTCCCTCCTGTTGCAATGTTCTTTCCCCAGGCTGCTTTCTGTAGACCTGTTTTGTAAGTTACTGGGATATGATGCTAACATGGTGAATTTATACGATAATTAAGCACCTGCACGTTACTTACCACCTAAAGATTTGGATTTTAAACTGTTTACTTTGGGGGGCCATTAACACAAATTTCAAAGCCCTTGAGAAATTACTTGAGGAAAGTTTAGGAGCAGCAAACTTGGGGGGAAAATCATCTTTTCCCCCAAACACGACAACCCTCACTACCTTAACCAATTTTAGCAGTTCACCATCTCAAGCTTCCAGTAACTTTGAATACTGGTGTAACAGCCTGAACAGAAGTGACTCCATTTTGTTAAGACTTTGACTTTAAAAACGTGTTCTCTTCTATAACCCAAACCACATAGCCTGCAGCTAAGTGCCAGAACGCAATGACTCTTGCTCTCACGTTGTACACAAATTATTAGAAGGAAAATTATNTTTTTACATTTTAAAAATTTGCAAATTTTAAAATTTATAAATTTTTTTTAAATTTTACATTTTTTAAAAAATCAAAAGACTGTTTTGTAACATAAAAATTAGATGAAATTCAAATTTCAGTGTCCCTAAAATACATATCATTTATGGCTGCTTTTGTGCTACAATCGCAGAGCTAAGTAAATGTGATAGAGACCATATGGCTTGCAAAGTCTAAAATACAATATGGTCCTTTACACAAACAGTTTTCCAATCTTTGGTTCAAATGGTCAAAATTTGGAATGGTTGACTGTGGAAGAGGAGAATCAAGTAGATTTTCAGTGAAAGCAGATGTGTAAAACAGAAAGATCACGATTAGGAAAGAAAATCCCCTTCCCACTTCTGGATAAGGTATTCACCAGGTTAAGAAGGAAATCTGACATAAAAGAAAGTACTCCATTTCAGAAAATATGTTGTGGGAAAAGCAACAGGTTTTCAGATACAATTCTTCTCTATATCCTAAAAAGACGGTGGACAAAACACTTCCTGGGAAAATCTGTTGCCCACCAGGGAAGAGAGACGTGCACACAAACATCTAAGTCAGTGGTTTCAAATCTAATCAGTCATCAGAATCACCTGGGGAGTTCCCCTGCACCCCCCCTCCTTCCTGTCTATTTTAAAATAAATCATTATAATAGTAGGTAATGGTTCTGATCCTGATCAACTTCAAAATTGAGATTATCCACAAGAGTTGAAATAAATAAAAGTGTTCACAATTCATCTTAGGTAAGAAGTCAGAACACTCTAGGTGTGTTTCCATGACATTCCCAGGCGCTATCACAGACTTACTGAGTCACAAAGGAAGGCAGGGGTGGAAGACCAAGAATCCGGTTGTTAAAAACTCCTTCGGGCCACAAAAAATGATTACATTGTGTAATGATAAATAATAAGAATAAAAAATAATTAATTAATTAATTAAAAACCAAAAAAACTCCCTCCTTAGATAGTCTGGGACTCGCTAAAGAAATAAAGTAACCTGGCTATGGTAACCTACCTTAACCAGTATTCTCTGAGCTAAATACCAGATCTTACAAAAAAAAAATTCTTCCTCAGTGCTGGTCCTGGGGATCAAAAATTTAAATTCCTCTGCAAAATACCAAGAAAGCCTTAATATAAAAAATGATTTCAATCCCTTCCATTCTCAATAGTCCACACTCAAGTCTTAATGCCAGAGGTCTAAGAGAAATTCCAGGCAGTAGATACAAAGTACTAGAAAACATGACAACTAGAAGAGGAAGGAGAATGGAGCTAAAGCAGTAGAGGACAATTATTGACCCACTGTTGGACAGTGTTGGACAGTGAACAGGACTGACTCCATCTTTGATCCCACCTGCCATGCTGATGCCCGCTTGAACTCTCTCCTTTGTTTCACTGGCTAGTTATGTAGTAACCTTTGGGCAGGTGTAAACAGGAGCATAGTTTTAAGAGAGTAGACGACTTATGCAGCAAGTGGGGTCAGGAAATCTGCACCATAGCATCACACAAGACCTCTGCTTCATAGATCATAGGACAACTGGTAAGTGATGTTATCAACTTATTTTTCTTACGCTGTTTCTTTGACATTATTTTTGGTAACACTGCTTTTGCTACATAAGCTTTGTCTGAAGCTAGAAAGCTAGAGCCCTCATCTGCTGTAGACATCTGATTCTTCACCATGTGCGACCTCCCCTTATGTAAGTTACCCTTTAATAAAACTCTTTGTAAACTGTATAAAATCGCCTGCTTCAGTTTTTTGGTTTCAAAGTTCCTGCTCAATTCATAGGATATTATACCTTAACTCCCTCCTTGTACACCCACAAAGCTGATCTTGGCAGCAGAACAGAGTACTGATTAAGAGTATAGAGAACTAGCTGTGATCTCAATTTTGGCTGCACATTATAATCCCTGGAAAGCCTTTTTAAAACTACCAACAGCTGGGTCCCATTCCCAGAAACTGATTTGATTGGTCTAAGGTGAGTTTCGGGCATCTGTATTATTTTTAAATTCCATAGGTAATTCAAATATGTAGGTAGAGTTGAGAACCACTGCTTTAGAGTGAAACTGCTAAAGCCCCAATTCCAGTCAGCCAGTTACTAGCTATGACCTTTACCAGTTACTCAACCCTTCTGTGCATCAATACCTCACCTGTAAAAAAGGGTAATAATACCTAAGTGATAAGTTGTTTAGAAGATTAACAGATATTTTAATGCCTAATACAAAGTAAGTTCTCAAAAAAGAAATAAAGGGGAGGGCTTAACTCTTAACATACTGCACACATTTTCTGCTTAATGTGCTTTAACTTTGAGTAATTCAATCTTGAAGCTTATTTTAGCAGCAGCTGCACCACTATATCATTTAAAACAGGTTGATATGCCTATTTTTTTTTTTCCTACGAGAGCAATTGAAGGAGTTCAGGACATACCACCCCAAAATATGCTGCTTTGGTATATTGATTATTTTGAGCTTAAAGGACTTGAAAAACAGCAAATGCAGAGAGAGGCTTTCTTTGAATTTTTATCTGCCTAAAAACAGATTCTCCAAAAGGAATTCAATTGCCACAAATCCCCCTGTGGAGTTTCATCAACCAGAGAATACTGACTCTTATCACAGGACAGGACACTAAAAGTTGACTTGGATACCTGGACAACTTGGTTACAAATTGTAATATTTCCCATCTATTCTTCTAAGGACCCATTCATCTTTGCTAAAAATCATTTACTGTCCTAAATGGCCTACACATCCCCTCCTCCCCTATAAGCTCTCAAATCTCACCATGGGTATTCACTTTTTTTTTTTCTTGTGATGCTCCCAAGCAAATAATATTTTAAAAAAAATAATAAACTTGTATACCTTCTCTCCTGTTAATCTGACTGTTATTAGTTTATTTCATAGACCCAGCTACCGAATCTAGGAAAGTAAAGAGAACGTCTTTCTTCCCTTTACACAATACAGATGTTTCAAATTAAAAGAAAAAAAAAAAAAGGTATAAAACGGAAAAAACACAACCAGATGAACATCTTTTAATAAAGAACTTACCCCCTGACACAGATAGGGTCTCCCACATTGTCGCTTCTTTTTTATACAGGGTGAAGACGATAGTGTCGTTCCCAATCTTCGCTTTGCTGCTCGCATCGTCTATGGGAGCATAGAGAAATACCTCAAATAAAAATGGAGGAAAGTTGACCTATTCAGAAGGGAGAAAACGGAAGTTGTTAGTTACACAAATTAAAGATACTGCCATTAAGAAATACGTGATGAAGGCCAAAATAATTTTCTTAAAGTACCACTAAATTTATTCCAGGTAGCTAAAGATTAGCAAGGCATACGAGGAAGCCCTGGATAAAAGTAATCTCTGACTCGATGATATCTGTCTACAGATGAGACGTCACCTGTACGGGATTCACTTTTTAAAATTAGGACGTCATCTGCAAGGACGCGCCTGTCGCTCGTGCCCAAGCGGAGGCCAAGCGGCGCTCTCGCAAAAGCTTCAGACCACACTCCCGGGGGACCGGTAGGCACGACTCGCGTTCCTACCTTCAGATAGTTTTCTGTGCAGAATACGTCCGCGTCTCTGACGCAGACACCTCGGAGGGGCAGAGAGACAAAGACCGCAGTCTTCGTCTGCTGCCAGCTGTAATCGCTGATCTGGAGGGGCATCCCGACAGCGGCTCCAGAGGTCGGCGGTTCTGGTGACTACCGGCGGCCGCTTGGTTGCTAAGCAAGCTGGGGTTACTACGCGCCAGTTCTTCCGGGTCGGGTCACGCCTCGGACACCCACCCCCTTCCCTAATCCCAGCGTGCCCCGGGCGCGCCCGGCCTAGCTCGCCGGTGGGCTTGTGGCCACGTGGTCTCCTGCGCAGGGGAGTTAGGTTTCTTCTTGGGTGTTTTCTTCCTCACGGTGTGAGCGAATGTCTGAAGAAGTCGGTCCACAGCTTTTGCTTAAAGAAAAGAGCTTTAAGCCTGAGAATGCGAAGAACGGATGTGGGCTTATGGTGCAGGAAAGTGTAACCCATGAGGAACAGGCACGACGCCCTTGCGCCATTGGAGCCCCAGACTTCTGTTTGTTTGTGTTATTTGAGGCTACTAAGAGTTACCACCACTTGATGTACCTATT
The DNA here is from genome assembly GCF_000696425.1 of Galeopterus variegatus. Taxonomy (NCBI): domain Eukaryota; kingdom Metazoa; phylum Chordata; class Mammalia; order Dermoptera; family Cynocephalidae; genus Galeopterus; species Galeopterus variegatus. The sequence continues at coordinate 404,602 of NW_007729303.1, forward strand.
TAGGAAATTTCTTGATCGTATACACATACTGGAAGATTGTCTGCACTATTATAGTCATCCAAATCCCACCAACTGGAAGGCCACCAAAAGCACCCAGGTAGAGTTGCTCCCAGGTTTGAAAACTGGGGAAAAAGGACACTTTGACTCACTTGACAAATGTTCTGCCACAACTCCATACCAGGGTAAATTGGATTTACACTGATACATTTTACAGTTGCTTAAGAAGACTTTGAACTTTAGTGCTGCAAAGAAACAAGTAGTCCCTTCCTACATTTTGAAGGAATGTGAGAT